>NC_057803.1:557161253-557460086 GCF_018294505.1 Triticum aestivum | reverse complement strand
AGGGAGGTGATGTCCGGGTCACGCGGTCGTTTCATTTCCCACCCAACTACCCAAGCATTGACCTAAACCTTAAACTCTTTTATTTGAAAGATTAACCTTTGAAAGTAGGTGTAGAAGCATATCCTTGAGCAAGCCCACTGCCATGTTGAAGTGCATGGACAAGCAAGGCAATCATTGATCTAAACAGAATTTGTGATTATTTCTTCGTCACAAGCGAGGTAACAGTATTATACTTCCGTCGAAAAGCCATCAATTTTGACATGATCAATAGTACTACTCTCTCTGCTCCATAATGTAGTGCATATTTTATTTTCTGAAGTCAAACATGTCGACCAAATTTATAGGATAGAGCATCGACATGTAAAATACTAAATAAAATAAAAACATATACTTCATGATGAATCTAATGATATTGATTTTGTATTGTGACTATTGGTATGTTTTTCTTTGAACTTGATCAAACATAGGCTTGTCTGATTCAAAAAATAAAATACGCACTACATTGTGAAATGAAGGAGTATGTATAATCTCGTTTGCTCGTTTGCGACAAACAAACAGTCAATTCGGGAGCAGATTATTACTACCAGTCTCCTGCCATGGATGGTGGGTGAAGAGTGAAGACGACTTGCGGAAATTGGTTGGAGTAGAAGGCTTTTCCACCAGAGGGTACCTCCAATTATCTCCTCTTTGCCTCTGGGTCGATAGATAAAAATGCAAGGCTTATCTGCTCATCTCATGTCCCTATTCATGTATAACTTTTCGGGTTGTCTCACTTCTCTGGCTTGTAGTTGCAGCCATCTTCTATAGGAAAAAACTCTCGGGGTACCATCTGCTAAATACTTTCGCCGCCTCACTGTTTACTTTCTGTGACTGTTTTGGGACGAAAACGACGTTCAAATATGTGCAGAAGGTCGGGCAGTATTGAACTTCGAAATAGATTGGACTGTGAATCGCAAAAGAAGAAGAAGAAGAAGAAGAAGAAGAAGAAGATTGGACCGTGGCCTTTGGCTCCTTCAACTACGGAGGCCAGGTTTGAGTCCGTCCAGTCGTGCTGCAGGCTTGGTGGGCTGTGCGGGCGCATCCTCACACACAGAGGAGCAGCCAGCTCCGTGGCATTTCTGAAGTCACCTCTCTATCTTTTTTTTTTCTCTGGAGCTGATCCTTCAAATTTTAGATTCTCAAATGTCTTCTTAAATCTTAACTCACATATTTGATCTGCTAAAAAATTATGGTTTCTAACTGAACTCTTAAATTTAACTAGCATTTTTCACACAGGTTCTCAAAAAATCATTTTCACACAATTTCACTCAAACGAAGATTGAAGTAGTCAATTCGATAACACATTGCATAACATGAAATTTAAACTACATTGCATAACATAAGATTTAAGCTGTAAATGAATCCCTCTTGAACAATATATTCGAAGGGCATGACCTGAGGACCTGCGCAAGCATATCATCCTTATCGTGTACACTGCGGTATACGATTGGATATTGTTTCCGAAGACTGACATTCTCTAACCACTTGCCCTCCCAGAAATAAATAGTCATCCTTAATCGCGACAAATCCAAAACAAAAGGATATATATTTTTTACCGCCACAAGCCCAAAGATGTGAATCTTCAGGTTTTCAATATGCCAGAGACACAGTTTTTGGCTTAAATACTTATTGTGTAACAAGGTTTGTCAACATCATTATTTGAACAACCATCTACTAAGACATCATTTTTTTTTACCTTGAACGTCATTCTCGGTCTTTTAAAAAAAAGCATATACTAAACGCCCATCCTCCGTGATTTACTAAGTAAGGCATCATCTTTTACCTGAAAATCATGAATGCCTAAACCACTTTTGTCTTTCGACCACGCTCTTGGTTAGATTTTCCAGATGTAGTGTATTCTCTTGATCTTCTTGCAAGATGTACTTCTAACTACAAGTTTTTCCCGACTATAAGAAAAAGAACTACGTTCTCTCCGAATTAATTGACACAATCTCTATACAATGTCTTAATTCGGATCGAAGCTGATGCCGTTGTAGGGGAGGTGACAAACAGACCATCTTTGACGGCAGTTTTGGTTGTAAAACGAAATCAAACAATATCAATTTTAAAATGGAAAGGGAGAAAATGCCATATCGTCTGAAGAAACTGACACCTCTCAAATGTCACCCTCCCTGGCAAATGTTCGCCAAGTAAGGGGGGTCCTTTTTACTACAAACTCTCGTTTGCTCATTTGCGACAAACAGACAGTCAATTCGGGAGCAAATTATTACTACCCTCCTGCTATGGATGGTGGGTGAAGATGACTTGCGAAAATTGGTTGGAGTAGAAGGCTTTTCCACCCTCTGATTATCTCCTCTTCGACTCTAGATAGGTAGATAAATAAATGCAGAGCTTATCTGCTCATCTCATGTCCCTATTCATCTTTTTCTAAAAAATGTCCCTATTCATGGACAACTTTTTGGGTTGTCTGGCTTGTAGTTGTAGCCATCTTCTAGAGAAGAAAACGCTCGGAGTTACGGAGTATCATCAGAAAAAACAGTACTCCCTCGGTCCCTAATGAAAGATGTTTTTTAATATTAGTATAGTGTCAAAAACGTCTTACATTATAAAACCGAAGGAGTAAAAAATTATACGCGAAATAAAAAAGAACAGAGGGAGTATCTTCGTCGCGTCACTGTTTACGTTTTGTAACTCTGTTTTGGGGCGAAAACACGCTCAAGTTTGTGCAGAAGGTCAGGTAGTTATTGAACTTGGAAACAGATTGGACCTGGCTCGAACAGCTACGGCGGCATGGCGCTGGTCAACAACGGAACGGGCGGCCAGGTTTGAGCTCGTCCAATCGTGCTGGACAGCTAGAGGCTTGGTGGGCTGTGCCGGCGTATCCTCACATATAGAGGAGCAGCCGATCTTTCGAAATTTAGACTCTCAAAAGCCTCTTTAAACCTTCTTTCTTTGAATAGTTTAAATTGCTTATCACATATATGTCAGGTGGTCTTCTTAAACCTTAACTTTTTATGTTTGATCCGCTAAAATGATGTGGTTCCTAACTAGACCCTTAATTTAACTTTCATTTTTCACACAGCTTCATTCAAGCAAAGATTGAAACTAAACAAAGATTTAAACTAGTCCATTCAAACACATTGCATGCCATGAAATTTAAACTACATTGCATAACATAAAATTTAAATTACGATCAAATCCATTCCGAATAATATATTTGGATGGGATGAACTCAGCACCCGCGGCTGGAAATTGTTTCCGTGGACTCATATTGCCTGCCTAGCCACTTGTTCTTCCAAAAACGAATCTACGAACCATCCTTAATCACGAAAGATCCAAAACAAACGAGATATCTTTTTCCCGCCATGACCAGCCCAAAGGTGTGAATCTCCAAGTTGCAATATACCCAAGGCACAGTTTTTGGTCTAGATACTTGTTACACAACAAAGTTTGCTAAATGCCAAGGACACGGCATCATCTTTTACCTTAAACGATGTTCTCAATATAAGTGGTTTGAATATAGGGGGGTGGAGCACCAAGTGCTCCTAATCCGCTTCCGTTTGAACTACCATTTATTAAGTAAGGCGTAATTTTTTACCAAGGTCACGAATGCCTAGACCACCTTGGTCTTCGGCTTACAAACCACGCATGTGATGTATTCTTTTGATCTTCTTGCAAGATGTACTTCCTTTTTTGGCTTTTTTGGCAGATTTTCAAGATGTGCTTCTTGCTACAAACTTTTCGCCGACTGCCAGAAAAAGAACTACAACTTTCACTTACCTTGCATGACATTTTTTTTAGAAAAGGAGGAAGACCTGCATCTGGTCGATGCAACCTTGCATGACATATCAAAGCTAATGTAGCGACACATTTAACCGAATGACAGTCGACAACAAGGGGTAAAAAACATTAGCACGGTGAAACTCAAGTATCCTTTCCGGGTCACTCCCAAGCTTTATTCTGCGTCTATCACCATCAGCTGAGATGGATGGTCTATACGCTCCAGAAACAAGCACGCGGCGGCGCGCGGCCACGGAAATATGCACTAAATAAGCAGGAAAACATCACACACGCAAATTCAAGTTCAACAGCCATTGTCCGCGAAGAAACACGGCCTATTTCGTCATCATCACCCTGGTCGTTATTGTAGAGTTCACTCAAAGGGACGCCCTGCAAAACGGCTGGGTCCTAGTACCCACCCTGGATGTAGGCGTTGAGCCGGTTCAGCTCCTCCTTGTGCTCGCTGACCACCGCGCGAACCACGTCGCCGATGGAGACCATCCCCATCATCTCCGTGCCGCTGATCACCGGGATGTGCCTGATACGCTTTTCTGCACGCCGTGCCATGGTTAGGGTTCAGTGCTTTACAGAACATCTGGTGTGCAACGACGAATGAACTCGATCAGGCGGGCTTACCTGTCATCAGCTGCATTGCTTTCAGGACTCTGGTTTCAGGTTTCACCGTGATCAGCTTGTTCTGTCAAAATGATGCTTTGTCAATGAAGCTCGGCGCGTTCACATAATTGTGATTCACATGCTTATGACTAGAGTTTTTGTACTAATTTTATTCAGGGTGTACGGGGCACAGAGAAAATCAGAACATCCCTGAAAAAAATTGAGAACATGGTATGAGCGTACCTCTTCGGTCATGATATCTCCAACTTTGGTTGACTTGGAGGATCGACCCTGCACTATAATTTTCCGGAGATAATCTGAAAAGGCAAGTAACATAATGTTTGTTACATAGGTAAATCTTTGGTTTACAAAGCTGCTCAGGTTTGCTGTTCTGTTCTTTTGATCACTATGTAGTATAGGTTTTATTTTCAGGCACAACATCTTCATATACTCCTATCTTGCCAGAGTGGCAGTCAGAGTTGGCATTGATGCTGGCTGATACTATTCATGGAGATTATAGGCGAAGAGGTCAATGACTCGATGCTATTATAGGTAAATGAACAAGATCTTTGCGACTGTGAGTGTTTGAGTGGCAGGCTCGAAGTTCGCAACCGTTAAGGTTCATCGGACTTCAAAGAAATTTACGCGAATTGTTTATGCTAGCTGGAGGTTCAGGAGGATCAGAGTTCAACCATTATGGTACTGGATCAGAGTTCAAGTATTTAATGGCACAATGGTCCAAAGCGTTTATGGTAGATGTAGGTCCAGGATCAGAGTTCAACTATTTAGTGGCACAATAATACATGGTTCAAAGCATATATTTTTGTACCTGAACTCTCCCTAAATACTTAATGATTTTCTTTTTGGGAACTCATGGCAACTTGCTGGCTGCAATTTCAACATGAGAATAGGATCATCAAATGTTCTTTCATATATATGTTCCACTTGATAGGGTCATACAGGCTTGTGGCACACTATCTGCAGGTTCTTGATGCATGATGCGTTAAGATTTATTCATCAGTCCTAAGATTCTTGACTGACAGTAATTATAATGCATGTAAGAAACAAGGGTTGTCATCTTTTATAAAGCATTTGCACCTTCACCATACAGCTTTTACTCACAACCCTTCATGTTATTATTACTATTTTCTTTATAATAATGTAGAATAAAGAAGGCAAGGGCATAAACCAAGAAAATGTAAGTAACTTTCTAACGTTTCCTCTTTTAGCACGTCATTTGGTCTGTTTCCATCACAGAGTGTTTATAGACCAGTTTACCTCTCTCTGTGACGATGCCCGCAATTGATTTATCTTCCCCAGGTTTAACAACCACCAAAGCTCCCACATTGTGCTGTGTCATCTGTTGAAACTCTTTTTGTCACTCAAAATCATAAATATTTTCTACTTATGGAGTAATATGACCACTGGGCTAGAAGGGAAATCATACCGATTTGACAGCATCATAGACACTATCATCAGTGGTGCACCAGAGCCATGATCCATCGGCACTCTTCCCTTTAGACTTCAAAATGTCTGCAACAGTGCTGCTCTCAAATCCACTCTCCTCTATTTGAGCAGATGATACTGACATGAAGCGTGGGAACACAGCGGGCAGCATAGCAGGCTTCACAACACTGATGTGTTGCAGGACAGCAGATTTGAGCACACTGCCATGTGATCCGATAGCTTGAATTGCTCGCTGCATTTTGTTCTGTGTCAAATCATACATGAAGAAACAGTTACTTTATTTTTAACTAAGGGGATAACTGACTTGTGACTTCTTTGATATTAGAAAGACTATTTTCTTAGTTAGAATGGAGATGTTATAGATAGTTCTTTAAAGTGCAGTGTAATTTTTAATAATATAGACCAAACAATATCTATACGTCAGAAAAATTCAATTCAATCCCAAAAATGATTAGTAAATAATATCGTAAACTGATTCTTTCAAGAAGATGAACTTTTATAGCAGGCAACACATGATATTGGGAAACACTAACTGAATAGAATGTGAAAATGAGGTGAAGTGCATATGGGGAAAAGATGGAGCTTTGGTAATGACATGTAACTCAACTGCAGAAGTTTACACTAACATGAACCCAGGCTGAAAGTAAGTATTTGCAAACGTGTGCCTCTGTCATGAGCCAAGGAGCGCGCAAGTGGCGGTTAAAAAAGGTGTTCACAAGTTTTTTGGATCAGGCAATTTGCCTTCTCGGAACTGGGGCAGAACCAAAGTACATAGTAATACAGCACCGGAGAAGGTTGATCAATTAATACATGACTTCAATATGTGGGGCTGGCTAAAACTAAGGATGCTGTCAGACAAAGCAAAGAGACTAGCTCATAACCATACAATGGCAGTTGACCAACACATATAATAAAAAAAAAGAATGTGAAAGAGTGGATAAGTGGAAGCATTTGCCCAATAATGCAGCTGTGGTCTGCTCACCGTTCCACACAAACAAACAAACCTATCTCCATCCTACAGGAAACACCACCATATCAAATTAGAGCTAGTTCCTACTTCCTAGTGGGCTGATGCAGTGAAAATGATGCTGAGCTTATCTATCATTTTGTACACTAGCCAGTAAAGAGGTAGGAAAAACCGGAGGGAAGTAATTTATGCACAGAAAAATCCGTCGAATTAGTCCTCAAATTTTCTCTTGTTGAATCATCTGCTAAGAACTGAATCCGGCACGTCGGCATAGCCACGTAGCATGTCCTGCCCACTAATCAATCTCATTTGGACTTATATATACTTTAGAGAACCCACTATCAATATGTCCACCCACCCTACTTGATGTGATGTGTTAACACAACATCTTTATATGTCTCTGGCAGGACGTTTTCAGAGTTAGCAAACTATGAGCATTTATTTATGTCACAATCAAAGCAATAAGGAATCACCAACTAAGAGGGAATCCAACTGACGCCTTTCACCCGCAACACTGAACTCTATGCACTCCCAAGGTGCTCGATTCGGCGCTATCAACTCGCTCCCGGTGCAAGAACCGAACGAACAACCGGATCACGGGCCACAAAACAAGGTGGGACACGCCTACCTTGAATGAATCCTAGAACCAAATAACTTGTATTTCTTCTACTTGTGCAACCACGAACTGATTCTGATTGATGCGCAGGAACAGCACACTACAAAACACTCGCTAATCTGGACAGACAAAACTAAGGAAACCAGCAAAGGAAACAGATCAAGCGCACTAACAAACAGAAGAAATCACAGAAAAGAATGGAACGTACTTTCCGGTGACGGCTTTCCGCCTGCTTTCAGCGTCTCTTTCCTCCGCTAAATCTAAAGTGAACAGTGGCCGGCTAGCAGAATGAGATGAAAAACAACAGATCGTGGAGAAACCTAGAGGAACAACACCGGGAGCACACTCATCTGACCCTTCTGCTCGCTTCAAGATGACAGCACGCACTGTAGACGCATTTCTTTTAGAACTAACACTCCACAGATCGGTCATGAACTAGGCAGCTAGTACTATGGATCGACCCATCGCATGGATTTGGTTGGACCGGAGGAAGGGGGAGGAGAAGGAGAGGGAGAGGCCGCTTTACCTGCGTGGCCACGGGACTGAGCTTCGGTTGTGGGAGGAGCAGCGAGTTGCGGGGAGGAAGAAGATGGGGGAGGGACGCTTGTGATGCTGGGAGGCAGTGGTGGGGGGTGACGAGCGCTAATTAAAGCGACACTCCGCTGCTCTCGCGGTGAGGTGGTGGAGGCATGTGAGGCCACTCGGTCTTATCCACACGGCCCTGTCTGCTCTGCACTTTTGGTTCCATTCTCTTTTGTTTAACCTTTTGTTTTGGACTTTCCGTTCTCCAGTTTCAGTGATAGGGTTTCTCGAGGCTGGTACTCTACTATGCGCAGTTTCTTGTAAACAATCAGGGCCGTGCCAGAAATGACAGGATGCATACGGGCTTGTGTGTGTAAAACATAATATGTTGGGAACTTGCTCGACACCCTAAACGGGGTGTGGCTTTTTCATTATATAGAGGTACCAAGGGGTACAATACAATGTTATAATATTAATACACAGACTACATATATATACAGTCTAACACCCTCCCTCAATCTTAACTGTGGCCTGAAGTACACATCAAGTTAAGATTGTGCCTACAGCCTACAAACTGTGGTTGTGGAAGAGGCTTCATGAAGATGTCAACAAGTTGATCCTTTGATGAAATGAACTTGATACAAAGTAGCTTCTGTGCAACACGTTCCCGAACAAAATGATAGTCAACCTCAATGTGCTTCGTCCTAGCGTGAAACATTGGATTAGATGAAAAATATGTAGCACCAATGTTATCACACCACAGAACCGGAGGATGTGCTGAAGTAACTCTCAACTCTCTCAACAGAGACTGTACCCATATGATCTCAGCAGTGGCATCAGCAACTGCTTTGTACTCAGCTTCAGTACTACTGCGAGACACTGTGGCCTGCTTTCGAGCATTCCAGGCGATCAGGTTAGAACCCAGAAATACCGCATATCCCCCCGTGGATCGCCTGTCATCAGGACTGCCAGCTCAATCTGCATCTGAGAAAGCTGAGAGCTCACACGAGGGCGCAGGCTGAAGAAGCAAACCATAGGAGACAGTAAAACAGATGTAACGCAGAATGCGTTTCACAGCTGACCAATGAGATGTCCTGGGTGCATGAAGAAACTGACAGACACGGTTGACTGCATAGGAGATATCAGGCCTGGTAATAGTAAGGTATTGCAGACCACCAACGAGACTGCGATACTCAGTAGCATCCTCGGGTGAAAGAGCATCTCCATCAAGGGCAGATAACCGATCAGTGGCAGACATCGGAGTAATAGCATGTTTTCACTTCAGCATACCAGCACGACGCAGCAGATCCAGGGAGTACTTCTTCTGTGTAAGAGTCAAACCAGAAGAAGAACGTGAAACCTCCAGACCAAGGAAAAAATGCAAGGCACCCAAATCCTTGACAGCAAAGGCACCACTGAGTGCAACCACAAGACGATTAGCAGCAGCATGGGATGAACTGATGAGAATGATATCATCAACATAAACCAGAAGATACATCGTAACCTCAGGACGCTGAAGAAGGAACAGCGATGTGTCTGCAGTGGAGGGAGTAAACCCAAGTGCTCGAAGAACAGAGCCAAGACGAGCATGCCATGCACAAGGAGCCTGTTTTAGTCCATATAGCGCCTTAGTCAGACGACAGAGATGACAAGGGCGTGCAGGATCGACAAATCGAGGTGGCTGGCGCATATAAACCTCCTCCTCCAAAATTCCATGGAGGAAAGCGTTCTACACATCAAGCTGACGAAGAGACCATCCACGAGTGACAGCAAGAGACAACAGCAAGCGAATGGTAGTAGGCTTGATGACTGGACTGAACGTGTCTTCATAATCAAGACCATACCTCTGTTTGAAGCCCTTGGCAACAAGCCGTGCCTTGTAGCGTTCGATGGAACCATCAGCATGTCTCTTGACTTTGAAAACCCACTTGGAATCAATAACATTGACACCAGATACTGGAGGAACAAGCTGCCAAGTGTCATTTTTCTGGAGAGCCTGAATCTCTTGTTTCATAGCAGCGTGCCAGTAAGGAATACTCAGTGCAGCCTGGAAGTGTCGAGGCTCAGCAGTGGGATCAGCAGCAATGTGAGCCATGCACGCGGCTAGCCATGCCACAGTCCCGTCCTTGCGTTCCTTCGGACAGAAAATGCCCGACTGACTCCGCGTACGAGGACGAAGAGGGACCACAGGCCGTGCCGGCGAGACCGTCGCAACCGGTGATGGAGACAAAGCTGCAGCATCGAGAGAGCTGTCACTAGGGCTCCCTGACGACGACGAGCCAGGCGAGGCCAGCCCACTAGCAGCCGAGGCGGGACTGACCGGGTCCAGCTCCAGGCCGGTCGAAGCAACCGCCGACCGAGGCGAAGATGCCTCCAGGTCGGGCGTGACCCCTCCTGGGTCAGGCGGAGCACCAGCCGAAAGATTGGGCGAGGCCAGCGGCACGCCAGGCGAGGCCAGCCGAGGGCCAGGCGGGGCGCCAGCCGAAGGACTGGGCGAGGCCAGTGGCAGGCCAGGCGAGGCCACCCGTGGGCCAGGCGAGACCGGCGCCCGCACGGCAGCCTCCAGTGGCGATGCAGGGGCGGGTACGCGGGTCGAACCCGTTATGCATGGGACATGCACGACCCGAGCAGGAGCTGCCGCGTCGGTTTCCCCCGGCAAGCTTTCCTCCCCGGCAAGGTCTTCGCCCGACAAGATTTTCCCCCGGCAAGGTCTTTGCCCGACAAGTTTCCTGTTCATCAAGAAGCTCAAGACGAGCGCCACGTCCAATACATGCAGCATGATTAGGCAACAACGCAGGGGCATATGCAAGATCCACAAATTGATCAGGCAAAGGTGTGGACATGTGCACCAGTTGTGAGGAAATGGTAGAGTTTGTCGGAAGTGCACGAAAAGGAAACACGTTTTCATCAAACACCACATCATGAGAGATGTAAACGCGATTTGTAGGAATATGGAGGCATTTGTACCCTTTGTGAAGAGAACTGTACCCCAGGAAGACACACTTCTTAGACCGAAACTCTAACTTACGCTTGCTATATGGGCGAAGGTGAGGCCAACATGCACACCCGAACACCTTAAAAAAGGTGTAGTCTGGAGTCTCGTTGAGCAAGAGTTCAAGCGGAGTTTGCATTTTCAGGAGTCGTGAGGGAAGCCTATTTATGAGAAAACAAGCTACGGAGAAAGCATCACTCCAAAACCGAAACGGAATGGATGCATGAGCGAGCAAGGTTAGGCCAGTTTCAACAAGATGATGATGCTTACGTTCGGTAGTTCCATTTTGCTGATGAGTATGAGGACAAGACACACGATGCGAAATCCCAAGTTTGTTAAAAAAAGAGTTGAGGTTGTGGTATTCACCCCCCCCCAGTCAGATTGAACATGGATGATTTTCTGCTTAAGGAGACGCTCAACATGTGCTTGAAACTGGATAAAAACATCGAACACATCAGACTTGCGCTTAATAAGATACAGCCAAGTAAAGCGACTATAAGCATCAATAAAACTGACATAATAATTGTGACCACTAACAGATGTCTGGGCATGACCCCATACATCAGAAAACACAAGCTCAAGAGGATGTTTCACAACATGACTAGACTCTGAAAACGGAAGTTGGTGACTCTTGCCCTGCTGACAGGCATCACAGACGGTGTCAGCAGATTTATTGGACACAACTGGTAGTTCATGATGATGCAACACATGACGAACTATAGGGGCCGCAGGATGACCAAGGCGCGCATGCCAGTGCGTAGGAGACACACGAACACCACTGAACGCCTGAGGAGAAGACTGCATGGATGGTGTGCTCGGTACATCAAGTGCGTACAAGCCATGGCGAAGACGACCGCTAAGCAGAACGGCCCTCGTGTCCCGATCCTTGATAAAGAAACGAAAGGATGAAACTCAACAAGGACATTATTATCACGTGTAAGTTGAGGAATAACAACAAACTACGCGTAGCAGAGGGAACACGAAGGACATTGGAAAGATGTAGTTTGCAAAAATTGTGTGCAAGGAGAGAAGCCTGACCAACATGAGAGATGCGCATACCTGCTCCGCTGGCGGTGTGCACCTGATCATGACCACGGTATGGCTCCTGAGTAGAGAGCTTGCCCATCTCGCCAGTGAGGTGGTTAGTAGCGCCGGTGTCCATATACCATGATGGATCAATGGAGTAGGATGGAGTGCGACCATGATCATGAGTAGTCACGGCAGCTGCAGCCTGCTTGTCGTTTCCTTTGCCATTGTTGCCAAGGCCCAGAAAATCTTGCTTGTAGCGACGATGACAGCGAGATGCAATGTGGCGCTCCAGACCACACAGCTGGCAAGCCTGCGGGGCACCGCAGGAGGAGTAGCAAGCAACCGGCCGGTTGCCACCCGTGATGGATGGTGCATTGCCACGCGGGGCCGGATGCGAAGATGGTGCCGGCTTGCCCCCTGAAGATGAAAGCCGCTGAGGTTTGCCGCGAGTGGCGGCGTTGGCGGAGGCGAAACCCGGTGAGACACGGCGGGCCTTGATGCGTTGTTCACGGCCAAGGAGGCGGGCATACAGCTCACGAGGTGGAAGTGGATCGTCACGGCCATGAACGTTCTCAACGAGATTGTCATAATCATCGTCGAGCCCGTTAAGAACGAAAGTGGTGAACTCCTCATCCTGCAGAGACTGGCCAACCGAGGCCAATGTGTCGGCGAGACCCTGCATCTTGTTGAAGTAGTCCGTGATGCTGAGGTCACCAAGCTTGGTCTCACCAAGCTCGGTGCGTATAGAGTGAGCACGCGCCTGAGACTGCAAGGAGAAGCTGGTGTGAAGCGCCGCCCACGCCTCCCGGGATGTAGTAGCGAAGATGACCAGCGATGAGACGCTCAGAGTGAGCGAGGACTGGATGGCAGAGAGAATGGCCTAATCCTGGGCCACCCATGTATGATACGCCGGGTGATGAGTGGGCGGACACGGGATGGATCCGTCAACATAGCCCTCTAGATAGCGACTGCGCAGAAGAGGCAACACCCGGGCACGCCAGGACAGGTAGTTGTCCACCGTGAGCTTCATCGGCAACAGATGCGAGAAGTAAAACGGTGACGGCGCCGTGACCTGAGCGGCGTGAGCATGCATCGATGGAGCGTAGGGACCCGTCGACGAGGCTGTCTCAAGATGAGGAGCACCCGCCAAGTAGACGCCAGGAGCACCGAGAACGAGGGCGTCGGCTCCGTAGTTCACCGCGGCCCCGTAGGATGGCTGCGGCGGTGCAGCCACAAACCCGGACGGCGCGGAGTAGGGTTGGTGCAGCGACGACGCGTAGAGCTGCGGCGGCTGCGCCAGGTAGTGCTGCTGCGGTGGCGGCGCGGAGTAGATCGGCGCCGACGGTGGCTGGTGGTGATGCGACGGGAGAGCCGCATAGGGTTGGTGATGATGCAGCGCCGCGTAGGACGCCACGGGCCAGGAGGACGGCGGCGGCTGAAGGAAGCCCTGGGCCGCCGGCGGCGCACCATACACGGCAAGAGCGACGCCACCGGGCGTCTGCGCGACGACACCGTAGGGTGGCTGCACAGCAATGCCATGAGATGGCGGCGCAGTGAACTCAGCAGAGGAGTCGGCCGATGGATTTGATCCGATCGGGGACTCGGTCGGCGGCAGGGCCCCGTAGGCCGACCCAAGGGGCCGAGAAACGAGGAACGGTGACATAGGGGCGAGGGCCGGCCCGACGGCGGTGGCAGCGACGAAGGTCGGCGCACCGGCGGCGGCGGCGGCGGGAGCAGCGGAAGACATCGAAACCCTAGTCTGATACCATGTAAAACACAATATGTTGGGAACTTGCTCGACACCCTAAACGGGGTGTGGCTCTTTCATTATATAGAGGTACCAAGGGGTACAATACAATGTTACAATATTAATACACAGACTACGTATATATGCAGTCTAACAGTGTGCACTTCTCCGTTTCTTTTGCCAACAACCTCACTTTATATCCGTGGCAAAAAAGACGATCACTTCATGTATTATCCGGTATGTTGTATAAGGGCATCTCCAACGGCAATCTAAAAATTTTCTTCCGCATTCATCCACGGACAGGGGATCAATTCACGGACATGGATGTGTGAGGCTGCCATCCAACGCTGCCCGTATACATTTCAAACACTTTTCCAACAAAACGGATGAAATTCATGCGAACACGGCCGAATTTCATACAAATACGACGGATTTGCATTAGATTTCGAACATTTAGAAATAAAAATGACCCGACCCTAAACCTATCCTACGGTGGCCGCGCCCAAGCCCAAGCCCTTGTCATCCTCAGTCATCTTCATGACCACCAGCGATAAGACCGATGAAGTAAAGCTGCAGTATCCGGTAAGAAAGAGTAGAACACGGGAGACGGACTGATCCACATGCGACACAAGGCCCTGCCGCCTCTCGTGCCCTACTCATCCTCGGAGGAGTCAGCGCCTTGTCCATCGACGATGGACGTGAGGTCCACGAAGGAAATGGTGGCGCCCGCACTATCATCGACCCCCCACCGGGCCGCCGGATAGTTCGTTGGCGGCACGTAGGAGGCACATCTACCATTGTTCTCCTCCGCGATCACCTAGAGCTGCGCCTCGGTGGCGGCCACTTCTTGGCGAGCAGCGGCTTGAGCGCGGACGACATCGTAGATGGCACGCTGCTTCGCAACGAAGTTGGGGTTCACTGCGGCCATGGACGCCACAACCTTCTCGCTCTTGCGCTCGCCGTATATCTGGTCCTCCGCCAGCCGGTGCTTCTCCAGGAGGAATTGGTTGTACTATTGTTCCTCCTGCACCTGTTGGAACACCGACAAAGGCGTTGGCGCAGGCTGCACCTCCGCCATGGCGGCGTTGTAGTGCGCATGCGCCAGCTCCATGGTGAAGTCGGCATGCACAGGTGCGGGAGTCGGGGCGGCATCGTCGGAGCCTGTCTCCATCGTGGGATCATCGTCGTTGGAGACCTCGGGAGAGCCGGCCAGTAATCCAGCCTCGATCCGCCTAGCACGACGGCTATGCAAGGCGGTGACAATGGCGGTCATCTCATGTTTCATCTTCGTGGAAAGGCTCTCCCATAGAGCTTCGCCGCCTGCAGTCATGGCATATGCAGTGCAAGGGAGGAGGATGGGGAGCTGCTTGTGTTGTGGCGTGGAGTTAGTCGGGTGTGGCCACCTTTAAATAGTGGATTCCGGTGAGACCAGGCGTCCGAGTGTGTCAATGCGCGATGGAGTAGGTTTCTCGATCGGCGAGCCTGCTTAATGGCGGCATGCGGATGGATGGGGCATTTAACGGGTGTGGTAGATATTTGTCTTGTCCCGTCCAGTAACACGTCTCCGACATTGAGCAAGCATGGACATCGGAGACGGGTCGCGGGCGGCACCTTCGGCCGGTGCGCCGCTTCAAAGGCGGTGCCAATGAGAGGTCGCATCCACTCTGGACCGGTTTCAATGTGCAGCAGTGCACTCTAAAGTGGCATGAATGCGAGCAGCTGATGCTAGGCGGGAACGCACACAAGCGAGGGGGGTTTGGGTGGGCGAAGGTGATCAGAAGCGGACGTGGTTGCTATCTGGACGTCCGCAAAGCCCCTCCCCTCCCCCCACATTTGTCTTAGGTTTGCGGGAGAAAGTACATCCGGACCACGCCGTAGATCGATACAGGCCCACGGTGGATGTCTTCCGCGGTTCGGACAGCGCGGTCCGGACGTATGCAGACTATTTGTGGGCCGGCATTGGAGATGCCCTAATAACCATAGCTAATGAACACTTCCAGGGGTCTGCCCAAGGAGACTCGAGGGTTCCTCTTGCAACCAAATTGTCCCCGTTAGTTCATCCCCTCCCCTGCGTCGCTGTCAGAGGAAGTCGTCGGTCTAAGCCAGCGCGGTTGACGATGGCGGCGGGGATCTCTCTCGTGTTACCCCCTGGTATGTGGGCGGCAAGACTTGGTGGAGGGCGGCGATGACCCGATCTGTGTGTGGTGGGCGTACAGGGTGGGTCTTGGCAAACAACGGCAGGATGTGGGGTTCAGACCTCATTGGGAGGCGTCCTATGGCTTGGGTTCATGCGCGGCGGCAGGCTGGCCGGGGTCGGTGGATTTCGTCCAGATCAGGCCGTGTGTTTGGCTTCTTCCAAATTGAGCCCTGGTCAAAGGGACGAGGTTGTCTTCACAGCTAACCGGCCGGCAACCACGGAGCTGCGCGACCTTCCTATCGCCGGATATGGAGGGTTGAGACCCATGGCACTCTCTACCCTATAGGCTCCAGATTATGACTCGATTGTAGGATCCGGCCACTTGGAAAAATGTAGAACCGCTCTAAGCGGTAGTACCGCTCCTCGAGCGGTAGTACCTCTTTAAGCGGTAGTATCGCTCTAGCAGAACTACCGCTCTTGTATTTCTGTCTTGTTGGGTTGCGTTGACAATGCTAAGCGGCAGTGCCGCTCCCCCAAGAGATAGTACCGCTTGTGCACGACCAGTGGGCATAACGGTTGGATCCGGAGGGACGTATTTAAGAGGGTCTTTTTCCCCAATGGTTTCTATCCTTTGAGCTCGTGTTTTTCTCCATTGCTGAACCTCCTTGAGCTTGCTATCTCTCAATCCCTCCAATGATTCTTACTCTTTTTTGAGGGAAAAGAGAGAGAGGGGAGATCTAGATCCACATTTCCACCAATCCATCTCTCCTCTAAGTGAAGGGAACCCCTTGGATCTAGATCTTGGAGTGCTTTGTGTTCTCTTTGTTTTTCTTTTTTCTCATCTTTCTCCATATCTTTTGTTATTGTGGTGGGATTCAGGAGAGAGGGACTTGGACACTCCGTGTGCCCTTAACATTACATTTGGTGCATCAGTTTGAATTCTTCACGGTGATACGTGAAAGTGAAAGTGGAGTAGCTTATTACTCGTGGGTGCTTGGTACCCTAAAGCTTGTTTCTTTTGGGTACTTGGGTGCCCTAGACAGTTGGTGTTGTCGCGCAGATACTACTAGATTAAACTCAGAGATTTTGATGGGCACTCATCTCTACATGTGAGAATTTGAAGCCAATAAATGCATTATGGCCAAGAAGATACTCCACAGAACGGAAATATCGATCCGTAATCCATTGTCCAGTCATGGCAAACGAAAGACAAATCACAAAAATACAAATTATGGCATAGCTTAGATGGCTAGGTTTATTTTGGTGAAATCGGCTTAGTTGAGAATTAAAGTTATAAAGTCGATACAGGTTCTTACAATTTTTTTGAATTTGTTCCAGTTTATTTTTACGTTGTTCTTTCAGCGGTATGATGCGCCGATGGACTATGAGGTGCTCGTGATAACTTTGTCAGTCTTAAAATCAGTTAGCTCATTCTCTCGAATGTACTCATAGTGTCAAAAATGTGCACCTGTATGTTTATAAAGGTAAGTATGTGCATGTGTTATACATGTTTGCATCTTTATTTTGTCTTTAAAAAGAACAAGATATATATTGAAGGAAATATGCCCTAGAGGCAATAATAAAGTTGTTATTTTATATTTTCTTATTTATGATAAAGGTTTATTATTCATGCTAGAATTGTGTTGATCGGAAACCTTAATACATGTGTGAATACATAAACAAACACCATGTCCCTAGTGAGCCTCTACTAGACTAGCTCGTTGATCAAAGATGGTTAAGGTTGCCTAACAATGGACATTAGTTGTCATTTAATAACGGGATCACATCATTAGGAGAATGATGTGATGGACATGACCCATCCATTAGCTTATCATATTGATCGTTCAGTTTTATTGCTATTGCTTTCTTCTTGTCAAGTACATATTCCTTCGACTAATTATGCAACTCCCGGATACCAGAGGAATGCCTTGTGTGCTATCAAACTTGACAATGTAACTGGGTGATTATAAAGATGCTCTACAGGTATCTTCGAAGGTGTTTGTTGGGTTGGCATAGATCGAAATTAGGATTTGTCACTTCGAGTATCGAAGAGGTATCTCTGGGCCCTCTCGGTAATTCACATCATAAGAAGCCATGCAAGAAAAGTGACTAATGAGTTAGTTACAAGATGATGTATTACAGAATGAGTAAAGAGACTTGCCAGTAACGAGATTGAACTAAGTATGTAGATACCAATGATCGAATCTCGGGCAAGTAACATACCGATGACAAAGGGAATAATGTATGTTGTCATTATGGTTCGACCGATAAAGATCTTGGTAGAATATGTAGGAACCAATATGAGCATCCAGGTTCCGCTATTGGTTATTGACCGGAGAGGTGTCTCGGTCATGTCTTGATACATCTCCAACGTATCTATTTTTTTGTTGTTCCATGCTATTATATTATCAATCTTGAATGTTTTATATGCATTAATATGCTATTTTATATAATTTTTGGGACTAACCTATTAACCTAGAGCCCAGTGCTAGTTTCTGTTTTTTCTCTTATTTTTGAGTTTTATAGAAAAGGAATATCAAACAGAGTCCAAATGACCTGAAAATTTAGGGTGATTTGTTATGGACCAGAAGAAACCCCTGAAGCAAAAGAGTTAGGCCAGAAGAGCCACATGGCCTCCACAAGGGCGAAGGGCGCGCCCTCCAACCTTGTGGTTGACTCGTGGACCCCCCCTGACGTGAAACCGACTCCAAAAATTCCTATAAATACAGAAACCCCGGGAAATAAACCTAGATCGGGAGTTCCACCACCGCAAACCTCTGTAGCAACCAAAAACCAATCGGGGCCATGTTCCGGCACCCTGCCGGAGGGGGGAATCATCACGATGGCCATCTTCATCATCCCAGCGCTCTCCATGACGAGGATGGAGTAGTTCACCCTCGGGGCTGAGGGTATGTACCAGTAGCTATGTGTTTGATCTCTCTCTCTCTCTCTCTCTCACGTGTTCTTGATTTGGCGCGATCTTGATGTACTGCGAGCTTTGCTATTATAGTTGGATCTTATGATGTTTCTCCCCCTCTACTCTCTTGTAATGGATTGAGTTTTCCCTTTGAAGTTATCTTATCGGGTTGAGTCTTTAAGGATTTGAGAACACTTGATGTATGTCTTGCATGTGCTTATCTGTGGTGACAATGGGATATTCACGTGATCTACTTGATGTATGTCTTGGTGATCAACTTGAGGGTTATGTGACCTTGTGAACTTATGCATAGGGGTTGGCACACGTTTTTGTCTTGACTCTCCGGTAGAAACTTTGGGGCACTCTTTGAAGTTCTTTGTGTTGGTTCGAATAGATGAATCTGAGGTTGTGTGATGCATATCATATAATCAAATCTGCGGATACTTGTGGTGACATTAGAGTATCTAGGTGACATTAGGGTTTTGGTTGATGTGTGTCTTAAGGTGTTATTTTAGTACGAACTCTAGGGCTTTTGCGACACTTATAGGAATAGGCCAATAGATCGATCAGAAAAAAAAACTTTGAGGTGGTTTCGTACCCTACAATAATCTCTTCATTTGTTCTCCGCTATTAGTGACTTTGGAGTGACTCTTTGTTTCACGTTGAGGGATTGTTATATGATCTAATTATGTTATCATCGTTGAGAGAACTTGCACTAGTGAAAGTATGAACCCTAGGCCTTGTTTCCAAGCATTGCAATACCGTTTTGCTCACTTTTGTTACTAGTTACCTTGCTGTTTTTATATTTTCAGATTACAAAAACATATATCTACCATCCATGTTGCACTTGTATAACCATCTCTTCGCCGAACTAGTGCACCTATACAATTTACCATTGTATTGGATGTGTTGGGGACACAAGAGACTCTTTGTTATTTGGTTGCAGGGTTGTTTGAGAGAGACCATCTTCATCCTACGCCTCCCACGGATTGATAAACCTTAGGTCATCCACTTGAGGGAAATTTGCTACTTGCCTACAAAACTATGCACTTGGAGGCCCAACAACGTCTACAAGGATAAAGTTGCGTAGTAGACATCAAGCTCTTTTCTGGCGCCGTTGCCGGGGAGGTTAGTGCTTGAAGGTATATCTTTAGATCTTGCAATCGAATCTTTTAGTTTCTTGTTTTATCACATTCAGTCTATAAAATAAAACTACAAAAAAATGGAATTGAGGTTGCCTCATATGCTTCATCTTTTTAATGTCTTTCATGAAAATAAGGATTCCAATAATTGTGCTCAATTGCTAGAGGGAGAATGCAATAAAATATTTGACATACAATCTTTGAACGATGAGCATGATTGCAATGTTGTTAGTATGATTCTTTGAAAATCCATGGTACTAATGATGATTGCACTAGTCATGATAAAAATGTTTCTTATAAGCATATCAATTTTTGTGGAGTGCATAGAGTTTGCCGTTACATACCAAAAAGGGAAGGTAGATTTTGCAAGAGGCATAAGCATTTAGAAACTAAATGGTTGCAAGAGAGGCTGAATAGTTTAATATTTTTAGCCATCCTTGTGAGCTTTGCAACGAACATGGTCATTTAAATCTCCAATGCAAATTGTTTCAAGATCGAATCGTGTCCAAAAATTGTGATGACTTGATTTCCCTTGCGCATCATAATGAACTTAGTTTGCTTCAGGGATATGAAGGAATGAAATGTATAACTAAGGGTATTCCATAATATAACCTTGAGAAGTTTCTTGATTTCGATCTAGAGGAAATTTATATGTATTGTGCGGTAAATTGCACTGAGAATCCTTATGTTGCCAATTACTTAAAGATAAGGAAAAAATAGAAGATGAAGAGAATAGTAATGAAGTGGAAGAGGTTTCCCAATATCCTCATATTTTTTTTCTTATGTTGACTCGGGTAACAAGGAGGAGCCTTTTATTCAACCAATCTCATCAATAAGGAGCTCCAAAAGGGTGATTAAATGCACACATGATGTGAAGAAGAAAAATAAAAGACGAAGAAGCAAAGGTAAAAAGGTATCTCTCCCAAATGATGTTGCTCCTATTATTGTTATGCCTCATAAGAGTGAATCAAAAATAAATGTGGATGATGATATACTTGATGATGATATTGATTCTTTACCTTACGATACTATGTCCGAAGAAATTATTGAGGATGATTTTGTTATGCCTATTTTTCCTTGTGATGATTCTGATTTGGAAAGTAATGATACTTGTTATAATCTTGAAAATCTTTTTGGCACCAACTTAGAATGTTCTAATGATAATAATTGCTATACTATTTGTGCTATCCATACTATTGATGATGAGAGTGATTATGCTTATGATATGCAAAGGCCCAAGCTTGGGGATGCTATGTTCGATGGGAATGACATGTTTGAGAATTTATTTGCTGCAATTAATGTTTGTCCCAAGCTTGGGGATGCTATGTTTAATGAAGATGATATTTTTAGTCCTCCAAGTTTTGATGTGCGAATTTATTATGATGATAGTACCTCCTATTTTTGATGATTGCAATATTTATGAAAGTGGATTTGGATAGGTCATGACTTTATTTAGTAATGATTCCACTATCTTGGAAGAGGTTTCAATTGATTATGATGAGAACAAAGTTGCTACTTATGATGATTATTGTGATGTCACTCATGTTATAAAAAGTAGTGATGATTATATTTATAAAGCTTGTCATAATTATGATTACCCTTTTTCCGAACATTATTCTTTTAATGTGGAAACAATTTATGCTATTCAAGTTTCGTATGATACTCCCACTATTCTGAATGAGAAGAATTTTTCTTACGTGAAGAGTAGTAAAATTTCTATGCTTATGTATCATGAAAAGAATGCTTTATGTGATGGTTATATTGTTGAATTCATTCATGATGCTACCAAAAATTATTATGATGGAGGAATATATGATTGTAGGAGTTGCAATAATATCAAGTTTCCTCTCTATGTGTTGAAAATCTTGAAGTTATGCTTGTTTTGCCTTCCTATGCTAGTTGATTCTTGTTCCCATAATTTGTTTGCTCACAAAATCCCTATGCATAGGAAGTGGGTTAGACTTAAATGTGCTAGTCATATTATTCATGATGCTCCCATTATGTTTCAAATCTTATCTCTTATGTGAGCATCATTGAAATCATCATGCCTAGCTAAAAAGGCATTAAAGAAAAGCGCTTGTTGGGAGACAATCCAACATTTATACCTAATGTTTTTGTGTGTTTACATGATTAGGCTACTGTAATAATCATTTTTTATAGCTTTTGTTTCAATAAAGTGCCAAGTAAAGCCTTTGGGGTGGCTTACGGTGATAGTTGATTTGATCTTCCTGAAAACAGAAACTTTTGCGCTTAGGAAAACAATTCTCATTTTTAATAGAAGAGTGATAAAATACTTATTATTTCTGAAGAGGATTAATAAAAAAATTTCTTAGGATTTCCTAATTTCTCATGATTTTTGGAGTTACATAAGTATTCAGGAGTTACATATTACTACAGACTATCATGTTTTTGATAGATTCTGTTTTCGATGCATAGTTTGCTTATTTTCTAGTTTCTATGACTTATATTGCTTAATATAAATTGTAGAGGGTACAATAGGCATCATCTGAGAAAAACTATGAATCTTGTCTTGACGGTACCTAGGTGGTGATTTGATTTATTATACTAACGGAGCTTACGAGTTTTCTGTTAAGTTTTGTGTTGTGAAGTTTTCAAGTTTTGGGTAAAGTTTTGATGGACTATGGAATAAGGAGTGGCGAGAGCCTAAGATTGGGGTTGCACAAGGCACACCAAGGTAATATTCAAGGACAACCAAGAGACTAAACTTGGGGATGCCCCGGATGGCATCCCCTCTTTCGTCTTCATTCATCGATAACTTTACTTGGAGCTATATTTTTATTCACCACATGATATCCGTTTTTCTTGGAGCGTCATTTTATTTTATTGGGATTTGCTTTCTGTTTGAATAATATCCCAAGATCTAAAATTCTTAAATGTTAGAGAGTCTTCACATAGTTACATAATTATTCGACTACTCATTGATCTTCACTTATATCTTTTGGAGTAGTTTGTCATTTGCTCTAGTGCTTCACTTATATCTTTTTAGAGCACGACGGTGGTTTTATTTTGAAGAAATTGATGAATTCTCGTGCTTCACTTATATTTTTTTGAGAGCCTTTAAACAACATGGTAATTTGCTTTGGTTATAAATTTAGTCCTAGTATGATAGGCATCCAAGAGGGATATAATAAAAACTTTCATATAAAGTGCATTGAATACTATGAGAAGTTTGATTCCTTATGATTGTTTTGAGATATGAAGATGATGATATTAGAGTCATGCTAGTGAGTAGTTGTGAATTTGAGAAATACTTGTGTTGAAGTTTGTGATTCCCGTAGCATGCACGTATGGTGAATTGTTATGTGATGAAGTCGGAGCATGATTTATTTATTTATTGTCTTCCTTATGAGTGGCGGTCGGGGACGAGCGATGGTCTTTTCCTACCAATCTATCCCCCTAGGAGTATGCATGTAGTACTTCATTTTGATGACTAATAGATTTTTGCAATAATTATGTGAGTTCTTTATGACTAATGTTGAGTCCATGGATTATACGCACTCTCACCCTTCCACCATTGCTAGCCTCTCTAGTACCACGCAACTTTCGCCGGTACCATACACCCACCATATACCTTCCTCAAAACAGTCACCATACCTACCTATTATGGCATTTCCATAGCCATTCCGAGATATATTGCCATGCAACTTTCCACCGTTCCGTTTATTATGACACGCTTCATCATTGTCATATTGCTTTGCATGAGCATGTAGTTGACATCGTATTTGTGGCAAAGCCACCATTCATAATTTGTTCATACATGTCACCCTTGATTCATTGCACATCCATGTACACCGCCGAAGGCATTCGTATAGATTCATATTTTGTTCTAAGTATTGAGTTGTAATTCTTGAGTTGTAAGTAACTAAAAGTGTGATGATCTTCATTATTAGAGCATTGTCCCATGTGAGGAAAGGATGATGGATACTATGGTTCCCCCACAAGTCGGGATGAGACTCCAGATGAAAATAAAATAAAAACAAAAAGAGGCAAAAAAGAGAAGGCCCCAAAAAACAAAAAAATGAGAGAAAAGAGAGAAGGGGCAATGCTACTATCCTTTTACCACACTTGTGCTTCAAAGTAGCACCATGATCTTCATGATAGAGAGTCTCCTGTGTTGTCACTTTCATATACTCCCTCCGGTCCTTTTTACTCTGCACATTGGATTTGCCGAAAGTCAAACTTAGCTAAGTTTGACCAAATTTATATTAGAAATTATTAGCATCTATAATATCTAATAAATATAATATGAAAATATATTCCGAGATGAATCTAATGATGTTGGTGTTGTTATGTAAATATCAATAATTTTTTATATAAACTTGGTCAAAGTTGGATGAGATTGACTTCAGACAAACCTAATATGCAGAGCAAAAAGGACCGGAGGGAGTACTAGTGGGAATTTTTCATTATAGAACTTGGCTTGTATATTCCAATGATGGGCTTCCTCAAATGCCCTAGGTCTTCATGAGCAAGCAAGTTGGATGCACTCCCACTTAGTTTCTTTTTGAGCTTTCATACACTTATTGCTCTAGTGCATCCGTTGCATGACAATCCCTACTCACTCACATTGATATCTATTGATGGGCATCTCCATAGCCCATTGATACGCCTAGTTGATGTGAGACTATCTCCTTCTCTTTGTCTTCTCCACAACCACCATATTTTATTCCACCTATAGTGATATATCCATGGCTCACACTCATGTATTGCGTGAAAGTTGAAAAAGTTTGGGAACATCAAAAGTATGAAACAATTGCTTGGTTTGTCATAGAGGTTGTTCATGATTTGAATATTTTGTGTGATGAAGATGGAGCATAGCCAGACTATATGATTTTGTAGGGATAATTTTATTTGGCCATGTTATTTTGAGAAGACATAATTGCCTTTTTAGTATGCTTGAAGTATTATTATTTTTATGTAAATATTAAACTTTTGTTTTGAATCTTGTGGATCTGAATATTCTTGCCATAATAGAGAAGATTACATTGATAAATATGTTAGGTAGCATTCCACATCAAAAAATCTGTTTTTATCATTTACCTACTCAAGGACGAGCAGGAATTAAGCTTGGGGATGCTTGATACGTCTCCAACGTATCTATAATTTTTTATTGTTCCATGCTATTATATTATCAATCTTGGATGTTTTATATGCATTAATATGCTATTTTATATGATTTTTTGGGACTAACCTATTAACCTAGAGCCCAGTGGCAGTTTCTGTTTTTTCCTTGTTTTTGGGTTTTACAAAAAAGGAATATCAAACGGAGTACAAATGACCTGAAAATTTATGGTGATTTTTTATGGACCATAAGAAGCCCCCGAAGCAAAAGAGTTGGGCCAGAAGAGCCACGAGGCCTCCACAAGGGTGGAGGGCGCGCCCTCCGACCTTGTGGTTGATTCATGGACCCCCTGACGTGAAATCGACGCCAAAAATTCCTATAAATACAGAAACCCCCAGAGATAAACGTAGATCGGGAGTTCCGCCGCTGCAAGCCTCTGTAGCCACCAAAAACCAATCGGGACCTTGTTCCGGCACCTTGCCGGAGGGGGGAATCATCACCGGTGTCCATCTTCATCATCCCGACGCTCTCCATGACAAGGAGGGAGTAGTTCAGCCTCGGGGCTGAGGGTATGTACCAGTAGCTATGTGTTTGATCTCTCTCTCTCTCTCATGTTCTTGATTTGACACGATCTTTGATGTACCGCGAGCTTTGCTATTATAGTTGGATCTTATGATGTTTCTCCCCCTCTACTCTCTTGTAATGGATTGAGTTTTCCATTTGAAGTTATCTTATCAGATTGAGTCTTTAAGGATTTGAGAACACTTGATGTATGTCTTGCATGTGCTTATCTATGGTGACAATGGGATATTCACGTGATCTACTTGATGTATGTTTTGGTGATCAACTTGCGGGTTCTGTGACATTGTGAACTTATGCATAGGGGTTGGCACACGTTTTTGTCTTGACTCACCGATAGAAACTTTGGGGTGCTCTTAGAACTTCTTTGTGTTGGTTTGAATAGATGAATCTGAGATTGTGTGATGCATATCGTATAATCAAACCCGCAGATACTTGTGGTGACATTGGAGTATCTAGGTGACATTAGGGTTTTGGTTGATGTGTGTCTTAAGGTGTTATTTTAGTACGAACTCTAGGGCTGTTTGGGACACTTATACGAATAGCCCAATAGATCGATCAGAAAGAATAACTTTGAGGTGGTTTCGTACCCTACAGTAATCTCTTTATTTGTTCTTCGCTATTAGTGACTTTGGAGTGACTCTTTGTTGCATGTTGAGGGATTGTTATATGATCTAATTATGTTATCATTGTTGAGAGAACTTGCACTAGTGAAAGTATGAACCCTAGGCCTTGTTTCCAAGCACTTCAATACCGTTTCCGCTCACTCTTGTTACTAGTTACCTTGCTGTTTTTATATTTTTTAGATTACAAAAACCTATATCTACCATCCATATTGCACTTGTATCACCATCTCTTCGCTGAACTAGTGCACCTATACAATTTACCATTGTATTGGATGTGTTGGGTACACAAGAGACTCTTTGTTATTTGGTTGCAGGATTGTTTGAGAGAGACCATCTTCATTCTACGCCTCCCACGGATTGATAAACCTTAGGTCATCCACTTGAGGGAAATTTGCTACTGTCCTACAAAACTCTGCACTTGGAGGCCCAAAAACGTCTACAAGGATAAAGTTGCGTAGTAGACATCAAGCTCTTTTCTGGCGCCGTTGCCGGGGAGGTTAGTGCTTGAAGGTATATCTTTAGATCTTGCAATCGAATCTTTTAGTTTCTTGTTTTATCACATTCAGTCTATAAAATAAAACTACAAAAAAATGGAATTGAGGTTGCCTTATATGCTTCATCTTTTTTATGTCTATCATGAAAATAAGTATTCCGATAATTGTGCTCAATTGCTAGAGGGATAATGCAATAAAATATTTGACATACAATCTTTAAACGATGAGCATGATTTCAATGTTGTTAGTATGAACTCTTTGAATATCCATAGTACTAATGATGATTGCACTAGTCATGATAAAAATGTTTCTTATAAGCATATCAATTTTTGTGGAGTGCATAGAGTTTGCCGTTACATACCAAAAAGGGAAGATAGATTTTGCAAGAGGCATAAGCATTTAGAAACTAAATGGTTGCAAGAGAGGCTAGATGTTTGTGCTCAACAGTTTAATATTTTTAGCCATCCTTGTGAACTTTGCAATGAACATGGTCATTTAAATCTCAAATGCAAATTGTTTCATGATTGAATCGTGTCCAAAAATTGTGATGACTTGATTTCCCTTGCAAATCATAATGAACTTAATTTGCTTCTGGGATATGAATAAATGAAATGTATAACTATGGGTATTCTAGAATATAACCTTGAGAAATTTATTGATTTCGATCTAGAGGAAATTTATATGTATTGTGCGGTAAATTGCATTGAGAATCCTTATATTGCCAATTACTTAAAGACAAGAAAACAAATAGAAGATGAAGAGAATACTAATGAAGGGGAAGAGGTTTCCCAATATCCTACTATTTTTTCTTATGTTGAATCAGGTAACGAGGAGGAGCCTTTTATTCAACCAATCTCATCAATAAGGATCTCGAAAAGTGTGATTAAACCCACACATGATGTGAAAAAGAAAAAGAAAATATGGAGAAGCAAAGGTAAAAAGGTATCACTCCCAAATGATGTTGCTCCTATTGTTGTTATGCCTCATAAGAGTGAATCAAAAATAAATGTGGATGATTATATACTTGATGATGATATTGATTATTTACCTTATGATACTATGTTCGAAGAAATTATTGAGAATGATTTTGTTATGCCTATTATTCCTTGTGATGATTATGTTTGGGAAAGTAATGATACTTGTTATAATCTTGAAAATCTTTCTGGCACCAACTTAGAAAGTTGTGATGATAATAATTGCTATACTATTTGTGCTATCCATACTATTGATGATGAGACTGATTATGCTTATGATATGCAAAGGCCCAAGCTTGGGTATGCTATGTTTGATGGGAATGACATGTTTGAGAATTCATTTGTCACAATTAATGTTTGTCCCAAGCCTGGGGATGCTATGTTTAATGAAGATGATATTTTTAGTCCTCCAAGTTTTGATGGGCGAATTTATTATGATGATAGCATACCCCCTATTTTGATGATTGCAATATTTATGAAAGTGGGTTTGTAGAGGTCAGGACTTTATTTAGTAATGATTCCACTATCTTGGAAGAGGTTTCAATTGATTATGATGAGAACAAAGTTGCTACTTATAGTATTTATAAAGCTTGTCATAATTATGATTACCCTTTTTCTGAACATTATCCTTTTAATGTGGAAAAAATTTATAGTATCCAAGTTTTGTATGATACTCCCACTATTCTGAATGAGAAGAATTTTGCTTATTTGGAGAGTAGTAAAATTTCTATGCTTATGGGGAGGCCGAATTGGAGGAGGCCTCCAAGTAGGATTCCTCCTATTTGGGGCACCCCATGGCTGCTCCCCTTCCCCTCCCACCTATATATACGTGGGGGCGCCTATAACACACACACCAACAATATTTAGCCGTGTGCGGCGCCCCCCTCCACAGTTTACGCCTCCGGTCATATCTTCGTAGTGCTTAGGCGAACCCCTGCGCGGATCACTTCACCATCACCGTCACCACGCCGTCGTGCTAACGGAACTCATCTTCTTCCTCGACTCCTTTGCTGGATCAAGAGGACGAGGGACATCATCGAGCTGAACGCGTGCAGAACTCGGAGGTGCCGTACGTTCGGTGCTTGATCGGTCGGATCTAGAAGAAGTTCGACTACATCAACTTTGTTGTCAAACTGCTTCCGCTTTCAGACTACGAGGGTACGTAGACACACTCTCCTCCCCTCGTTGCTATGCATCTCCTAGATAGATCTTGCGTGAGCGTAGCAATATTTTTGAAATTGCATGTTGCATTTCCCAATAGTGCCATCCAAGCCAGGTCTATGTGTAGATGATATGCACGAGTAGAACACAAAGAGTTGTGGGCGGTGATCGTCATACTACTTACCACCAATGTCTTATTTGGATTTAGCTGTATTGTTGGATGAAGCAGCCCAGACCAACCTTACATGACCACATTCATGAGACCGGTTCCACCAACAGACATGCAACTAGTTTTGCATAAAGGTGGTTGGCGGGTGTCTGTTTCTCCTACTTTAGTTGAATCGAATTTCACTGCGGTCGGTCCTTGTTGAAGGTTAAAACAACAAACTTGATAAATCACCGTTGTGGTTTTGATGCGTAGGTAAGAACGGTTCTTGCTAGAAGCCCGTAGCATCCACGTAAAACTTGCAACAACAAAGTAGAGGATGTCTAACTTGTTTTTGCAAGTCTTGTTGTGATGTGATATGGTCAAGACATGATGTGATAAACGTTATTGTATGCGATAATCATGTTTTGTAAGATATCTGACAACCAACATGAGCCTTATGGTTGTCTCTTTATTGTATGAAACGCAAACGCCATGTAATTGCTTTACTTTATCACTATGCGTTAGCGATAGTTGTAGAAGCAATAGCTGGCGAGACGAGCTCAACGCTACAATGGAAATCAAGGTGTCAAGCCGGTGACTATGGAGATCATGAAGATGCTTTGGAGATGGAGATCAAAAGCACAAGTTGATGATGGCCATATCATGTCACATATTTTGATTGCATGTGATGTTTATCATTTATGCATCTTGTTTTGCTTAAAACGGCGGTAGCATTATAAGATGATCCCTTAACAAAATTTCAAGGTATGAGTGTTCTCCCCGAGTATGCACCGTTGTGACAGTTCGTCGTGTTGAGACACCACATGATGATCGGGTGTGATAGACTCTACGTTCACATACAACGGGTGCAAGAGAGTTTTGCACATGCAGAATACTCGGGTTAAACTTGATGAGCCTGGCATGTACATACATGGCCTCGGAACACTGGAGACCGAAAGGTCGAACGTGAATCATATAGTAGATATGATCAACATAGAGATGTTCACCATTGATGACTACTCCATCTCACGTGATGAGCGGACATGGTTTAGTTGATTTGGATCACGTATCATTTAGATGACTTGAGGGATGTCTATCTAAGTGGGAGTTCTTAAGTAATTTTATTAATTGAAATTAATTTTAGTCCTGATAGTTTTTGCATATCTATGTTGTAGATCAATACCTCGCGATATAGCTCCTAATTTTTTTGATATGTTCCTAGAGTAAAGTTGAAAGATGATAGTAGCAATGATGCGGACTGGGTCCATGATCTGAGGATTATCCGCATTGCTACACAGAAGAATTATGTCCTTGATGCACCGATAGGTGATAGACCTATTGCAGGAGCAGATGCAGATGCTCTAAACATTTGACAAGCTGGGTATGATGACTACTTGATATTTTAGTGCTCCATGCTTTATGACTTAGAACCGGGACTTCAAAAACGTTTTGAACGCCACGGAGCGTATAAGATGTTCCAAGAGTTGAAATTAGTATTTTAGACTCATGCCCGTGTCAAGAGGTATGAGACCTCTGACAAGTATTTTTCCTACAAGATGGAGGAGAATAGCTCAGCTAGTGAGCATGTGCTCAGAATGTCTGGGTACTACAATCGCTTGAATCAAGTGGGAGTCAATCTTCCAGGTAAGAGAGTGATTGACAGAGTTCTCTAGTCAATATCACCAAGTTACTAGAACTTCGTGATGAACTATAATATGCAAGGGATGATGAAACTGATTCCCGAGCTCTCCGTGATGCTGAAATCAACGAAGGTAGAAATCAAGAAAAAACATCAAGTGTTGATGGTTAACAAAACCACTAGTTTCAATAAAAAGGGCAAAGGGAAAGAAAGGGAACTTCAAGAAGAATGTCAAGCAAGTTGCCACTCCCGGGAAGAAGCCCAAAGCTGGATCCAAGCCTGAAACTGAGTGCTTCTACTACAAAGGAAATGGTCACTGGAAGCGGAGCTGCCCAAAACATTTGGCAGATAAGAAGGATGGCGAAGTGAACAAAGGTATATTTGATATACAGGTTATTAATGTGTACCTTACTACTATTCATAGTATCCACTGGGTATTTGATACCGGTTCATTTGCTAAGATTAGTATCTCGAAACATGAGTTGCAGAATAAACAGAGACTAGTTAAGGGCGAGATGACGATGGGTGTTGGAATTGATTCCAAGGTTGATATGATCAAACATCGCACACTCACTCTACCTTCAGGATTAATGTTGAACCTAAATAAATGTTACTTGGTGTTTGCGTTAAGCATGAATATGATTAGATCATGTTTATTGCAATACGATTATTCATTTAAGTTAGAGAATAATTGTTGTTCTGTTTACATGAATAAAACCTTCTATGGTCATACACCCAATGTCAATGCTTTATTGAATCTCGATCGTAGTGATACACATATTCATAATATTGATGCCAGAAGATGCAAATTTTATAATGGTAGTGCAACATATTTGTGGCACTGCTGTTTAGGTCATATTGGTGTAAAGCGCTTGAAGAAACTCCATGCGGATGGACTTTTGGAATCACTTGATTATGAATCATTTGATACTTGTGAACCATGCCTCATGGGCAAGACACTACAAAATATACACTTCCGTGATGATACATGTTTGTCACAGTAGGTCACGTTTTCTGTCATGCATGTATATCCATGAAGATTTTATGACAGAATCAATATAGTCATACCCGTGTTGTCATAGAAGTGTTCCATGACATTACCAAAATTATCATCATGGAAGTGTCCACTTCCATGACGATAAATCATGCATCACAGAAGTGCTTTCATCAAGGGTGACTGACATGTGGCATCCACCATAAAGGTTCACCGTTAACCTATCGGGTTCCGGTTTGGATCCGATAACCCTTTAACAGCCCAGACCAATGGGGATTTCCCATGTGTAAAATTCACAATGGCTAGAGGAACCACGTGTCGGCTCATCGTTGGGACATATGTCATCCTCTCATTGGATAGAAGGCGCCTATCATTCGTTGACACATGGCAGGGCCCAACAGAGGCCCATATAGGTTAAAAAGGTCGGCCCAGTCAAAGGCATGCAGTATTTACTCAGGTACTAGTGGGCCAGCCCAATAACGGGTTGTTTAAACATGGCCCATTTACGACCCGAAGCCAGATCTGGCCCGTTAATTGTTCGCCGAATATTTTGGCCCAATTACGGCCCAGTGACATTTCCGCCTATTAGAGGCCCGATGTAGACATGGGCGCATTTCAGCCCGATGTGTCTTTCGGCCTGGGAATGGCCCATGCTGCCCATGGGCCATATATGGTCTGACGCGGCATCCGCCCCTCTAACGACCTGTGATAAAGGTGTCAATGGTTCATCCCAACGTGACTTTGGGCCTGTTAAAGGCCTATCGTATAATTCGGCCCGTTGATGCTTGTACTAAGCTTTCGGCCTCTTAAAAGCCCATGATATCAGTGGGCCAACTAAGGCTCGAGATATGTTTCGTCCTAGTAACGGCCCGTCATATAACTGGGCCAAAAAAGGTCCGGTTGACATTTCAGCCTGCTGAAGGCCCGTCGACGACTAGTGAAAATTGAGGCCCAACATGCAATTCGGCCTGCTAAAAGCCCATGGTTTCTTCTGGGCCATAATAGGCCAGCAGAATATTCGGCCTGTTAATGGCCCAATGTCTACATGGGCCCAACTAAGTGCTGGGTCCACTAAAGGCCCAACTAAACTTTGGGCCGAATATAGGCCCATGTAAGTTGTGGGCCTGACGCGAAGTGTGAAGGCCCCAATGGCCTTTCAGGCCCAAGAAAGTTGCAGGCCGACCCAGTTGTGGCCTGCTAAAAAGTAGGCCCGTTAGAGGCAAATGTTTCTGCCCGGTTGACTACATCTGATTTTTTTTCAGATAGTGAATGATGGTAGTAACTAGTAGGAATTAAGAACAAACCTACTCTATACAAAGAAATTATGGCATAGTAACTTCGAATAAACCTACAGTACACAATAGGATTTATGGTATATTACATCCACTGGGCATCGAAGTTCGCCACCAGTGATCATAAAGCGCAACGAAGAAGCAGATTACAAAAACTGGGCACCATTACAACATAACAAAATAATACTGAATCAAGACCACTTCCAAGAGAGTTCAAGAAAGGTTAGCCTTGCGCGGGAACTGCTCCGCAAGCTGCTGAGCAAGGCTGTGAGACCGGCCTAGCATGTCGGTCATAGCTTCCAGGTGTAGATGTTTAGCAATGAGGTTCTCATTGGTGTTCTCCGCAATCTTTCTTAGAGATAGGACTTCAAGTCGAAGTTGAGTTGCAGAATGCCTTGCTGCTAGAACTTAGGACTGAAGAAGTCGAACTGATCTAGAGAACGAATTATGTGAGCTTGTCTGACTGCAAGTCTCAAGTAGCTTGAACACTGCATCAAGACAAGACTTTGGGTCTGTCTCGCTATCTTCAAGATGTTTTGCCTTCTTTGCTGCAATATATGTTGGGTTTGTCTCATATCCTTTAGCAGACTTGTGCGTGCCATCCGGCATATCACCCTGAAATAAGCAGAGATATGATAGGTTTTGCACGTGTATAAACAAAGATGATAACTGTGCTGTCAATTCCATCCAATTTCAAATTAGAAAATAAAGAGTAAGTTCAAAATATCAATAGCATAATTTTGCATTGTTCATCATGCGGGGAGCTTCACCACACTACTGAATTACCATGTCAACATAACAAGCATAGATGAAGGGCAAAGACAATCATTGTATCTATTTTTGTTAATGTGCATGGCATGTTGTTCATATCATCAGCCACATCAGTAAGATAAAACAGGAGATGACAAGGTGCAAACGTGGGCTGCTTCACCACACACTGGATTATAGATCCACAAAAACAAGCATACATACAGGGAGTATTGAGTAATGTGCATGGTATGAATAAGGAATTTGGTTTTACAAGTAAAACTTGGAACTTACGGTTGTTGCGAACATGCATTTTGATAGAAACAACGAACTAAACATCAGTTAACGATAGGGAGTATGAGAAAATTAAACAATAGTTGAGGATAAAGGCTTTAGAAGGACGAACTTACATTAATAGTTAACACTGGCTTTATAATGCCCTTCTCCCTGTCAAGGGAAGAATAACTCAGGAATTTCAGCACAAAATCTTCTTCATAAGCATTGCTTGTACTCTACATTTTGTAGAGAGTAATTATAGATATGATAATACTGGAAGGGATAGAGGATAATGAAGATAAGATGCATATTGATGCTACATAATTAACTACCAATCCCCGGAAGTACAAGCGTTACAGGACAAAATGTATTGACAAGAGCAATGGGCTACACTTCTCCACTAGCATTGTCTGTGTATTCAACTTTTTGGTAAGATTAAATATAGATCTGATATTTTTTAGTAAATGGTGGGTGAGGGAGATAAGATGCAGAATGCTACACAATGAACCAATCCCTCTTCCCATAATATAAGAGTGTTCTGAACACTGGTGTATAAAACGTTCTTATATTATGGGACGGGGGGAGTAGCTGTTAATGTAAGTACAGTGATAGATGTCGTTCAGTCCTTACAAGAGGACTGCAGAGCTAAACCTCTTCAAAAGCATTGGGTTGATTCTAAATTTATGTAAGAGTCCATACGGATCTTATAATGTCCACCAAATGGACAATAACGAGGCTAACATGTGCAGTGATGCTACATAATCAACCAGCTATGAAAGTAAGTATGGTCATACAAGGCAAGAGGTACTCAAAAGAGCAATGCAGTGTGCAATATAGTTGCGAGATTCTATGGTCCCTTGAGAATGAACGTTCTTCTGCAAACAGTTTTCGTACAAGTGAGACATTAAGGCACATGCAGAAATGTAGTTCAAATTATGATGTGATATCATAGAAAGTACCTTACACTGCAGACGAGACCAATGTGTAACAAGATTATTCCAGTCATTGTCTGATAAATGTAGCACCAGAGACTTTACAGAAATTTTGTTTAGAGGCTTGCCATCAAAATGCACTTGCCTCAGGTAGGAACGATACTTCATTAACGAGTGCTTGAAAAGCACAACCAACCCTTGCTTGTCTTGACAATCCAGTTTGGTCCTTGCCTATTTAAAAGAATGAAATCTTGTGTCTTCTGTCAGCAGAAACATATGTAGTAGTTACCATGAATAACATTAGTACATTACTTACGCGTAAGTTGCGGAGGAAGACTGGAAATTGTTTTGTGTCTGTGGTATAATCTTTCCATGAAGGAAAGATGCGCACAAAGTTCCTGACAACAATATAAGCTTCATCTTCTAAACTGGGAAGAAATGGAACTGGGGTCCTATTTGCTGCAATTGGGGCTCTCTCTGGTTCGAAAAGGGAATTGGCAACTGGATTTGGTGTACTCTTTGCTGGAATGGGGGTTTTGCATTGTAGAGCTGGTGCTATGTCAACTGACATCATCATACTATTTGCTGCAGTTGGGGTCTGCTGAGTTGGGGCATCAGAGATGACCAGTGTAGTACGGCTAGAGTTGCGGCCGTGTTTTGTGGGCCAGGTGATATTGCAACTACACCTAATGGGCTATTTGATTTATCAGGTGTCACTACCTTTTCCAAATAGTTTGCTCGTGCTCCTCCGCGATTAGCAATTGCCCTCTTCCTTTTGAACATCTGATACACAAGAACAACATTTGAATGGATAAATATGGTATGATGACAGATGGAATATGTACTAAAAATGGATAGGCAAAGCGTATTCACATACACGATGTGTAAACTAAGCTAATGGCACTGCAACAAAGTAGAAGCAATCAAAGCATCAGTTGCAAGATATGTGCGACCAATATAACCTTGGAAAGTTAGAGCAAGCACCTTGATGGGTGAATAAGATAGGGCATCTGCGTCTGACTCCTCCACTGGGGAGCTACATTGACTTAGGTCCCCCTCTAGATCAGAATCACTGTTAGGATCATATTCTGAGCATGAATGTGTAGGTGGAGAGCGTTTGCATTGCATTGCATCCAGACTTGATTTCAGTCCCTTAATGCCAAGTTTGACAGCCATGGCATTGTTCTGCTTTATTCTTTTCATGCACACAAGCTCATAATCATTATGATGTTGTCCAGTATCTGAGATTCATGAAAACATAAAAAGTAGTCAGTTTATCGATGGAATGCATTGCGGATTCAACTCGAAGAGTGTCTCCCTATAAACCCCTGCATATGCAAAGTTCACCCCCCAACCGTGCTGACCAGACCACACACAGAAATACAAATCTCTTATGTCTCTATAATAGGCATACACACATTTCAAAACTGAATAGGAACATTAGAATCATATCAAATTCGTATTTGAACAAATAAAATAAGGAATTATGAGTGGCATAATGTTTACCTTCAAGGGTGGACTGCTGGTAGTGTGGCACAAAGCAAGTAGGCAGATTGTATTCCATGTAGAAGATCGTAGTCTATGTAAAAGGTGGAAATGACACTTTCTTTCTATACAATGCAATGTTCGTTGCTGACACATGATGGAAGAGATCACACAGAGAATTACTATTCACTCATGTCCGTGGTTCCAGTATTTTGAAACAGGGTGGTCCACGCTAAAAGAATATTGACAACAAATATGACAAGGCAAGCATAGATGTAGTGAATCAATCATTACTTGTGAGCTTACTAGGACAAGTATGTAGAATTGTAACTGCAGTAAGAGACCGTCCAAAATCTGAATCAAGAAGTTGGTCTAGCACTTATTGTTGCAACTAATCGACGTGAATAATTGGATATCATATCGAATGAGTAAGAAAGACAAGTAAAATTGTCAACAAACCTTGTCAGAATCTGGGTTCCGGCAAACCCTTGGGGTTCGAACTCTGGGGTGCGCACAAAGATCTCTCCCTAGCTCGCTCTCGCAACGATCTCAAGGCCTAGCTCGTCGAACCCAAGGAACAAGAGACATGAGGGTTTATACTGGTTTGGGCCACCGTTATGGTGTAATACCCTACTCTAGTGTGGTGTGGTGGATTGCCTCGTGGGCTGAGGATGAATCAGTACAATGGATGAACAGCCTCCTGAGGAGAGGTGTTCTTGAGCTTGATGAGCTGGTGTGTCTGAGGATGGTCCGAATGATCCCCTTTGCTATGGTGGTGGCTAGCTCTATTTATAGAGGCCCTGGTCCTATTCCCAAATGTTAGGCGGGAAGGGATCCCACAACGGTCAATTTCGAATGGAGACAATTAGTACAAGCTATCCTGACAAAAGGTGGTCTTCGCCTGTCAAAGGTTCTGGTGGTGACACCACCGTCGGCTCTGCGATGACCTCCGTCCTACCGTCCTGTGGTCTTGGTCTTGTTGCACCGATAAGGCAACCTTTTCCTGATGCCTCGGGACTCCTCTCCCGTGCTTGCCCCTTTAGCACCAAAGAGGAAGCAGGTACTTTGCGCCCACTGGTGCCCGCCTGGCCTTGGTCGTCATGGCTCATGATACGTCTCCTTCATATCTATAATTTTTGATTGTTCCATGCCAATATTCTACAACTTTCATATACTTTTGGCAACTTTTTATACTATTTTTGGGGACTAACATATTGATCCAGTGCCTAGTGCCAGTTCCTGTTTGTTGCATGTTTTTTGTTTCGCAGAAAATCCATATCAAACGGAGTCCAAACGGGATAAAAACAGACAGAGATTATTTTTTGGAATATATGTGAAATATGGGAAGAAAATCAACGCGAGACGGTGCCCGAGGGAGCCACGAGGCAGGGGCGCGCCCCTGACCCTCATGGGCCCCCCCCGTAAGGCGGTTAATGCTCTTCTTCGGCCGCAAGAAATGTAATTTTCAGAAGAAAAAATCGGAGCGAAGGTTTCAATCCAATCGGAGTTACGGATCTCTGGATATATAAGAAACGGTGAAAGGGCAGAATACCAGAACGCAGAAACAAAGAGAAACAGAGAGAGACAGATCCAATTTCGGAGGGGCTCTCGCCTCTCCCATGCCATGGAGGACAAGGACCAGAGGGGAAACCCTTCTCCCATCTAGGGAGGAGGTCAAGGAAGAAGAAGAAGGAGCCCCTCCCCCTTCTCTTCCAGTGGCGCCGGAACGCTGCCGTGGCCATCATCATCATCACCGCGATCTTCACCAACACCCCAACATCTCCATCACCATCCCCCCTCTATCTACAATGGCCCACTCTCCCGCAACCCACTGTACCCTCTACTTGAACATGGTGCTTTATGCTTCATATTATTATCCAGTGATGTGTTGCCATCCTATGATGTCTGGGTAGATTTTCGTTGTCCTATCGGTGGTTGATGAATTGCTACGATTGATATAATTTGCTTCTGGTTATGTTGCTGTCCTTTGGTGCCCATCATATGAGCGCGCGCATGGATCACACCATAGGGTTAGTTGTATGTTGATAGGACTATGTATTGGAGGGCAAGAGTGACAAAAGCTTCAACCTAGCATAGAAATTGATGCATACGGGATTGAAGGGGGACCAATATATCTTAATGCTATGGTTAGGTTTTACCTTAATGAACGTTAGTAGTTGCGGATGCTTGCTAATAGTTCCAATCATAAGTGCATAGAATTCCAAGTCACGGATGACATGCTAGCAGTGGCCTCTCCCACATAAAACTTGCTATCGGTCTAGTAAAGTAGTCAATTGCTTAGGGACAATTTCGCAACGCGTACCACCACTTTTCCGCACTCGCTATATTTACTTTATTGCTTCTTTATCTGAACAACCCCTAGCTTTTATTTACGTGCTCTTTATTATCTTGCATACCTATCCAAAAACACCTACAAAGTACTTCTAGTTTCATACTTGTTCTAGGTAAAGCGAACGTCAAGCGTGCGTAGAGTTGTATCGGTGGTCGATAGAACTTGAGGGAATATTTGTTCTACCTTTAGCTCCTCGTTGGGTTCGACACTCTTACTTATCGAAAACTGTTGCGATCCCCTATACTTGTGGGTCATTAGCTCACGTCATGCGGACCTCACGAGGTGCCCCCTTGCATAGATATCTCCGCTCCTTGAGAGCCAGCCTAGCGAGGCCGCCCCTGGTGAGGTCTTGGTGTCGTCCGCCTCGCGAGGCTTGGCCCCTCGCGAGGGTCTTGAGTTGTTGCTGCCGAAGGTGGGCCATACCAGGCTGTTGGTGGAGCCATGCCCTAGGCCGCAGGCAGGCAAGTCTGGGTACCCCCGTTCCCAAGGCGCCGACAATAGCCCCCGGGCCCAAGGCGCACTCGGACTTGGCTTTGAGGCGAAGCCAAAAGGCAAGTGCGGAGCGCCGCGGGCCCCAACCACCTACAACCTTGATTGACGCGTGGAGATTGATAGGACGTGGGCGTCTCCGCTTCCCCACGCTGCCTTGGCAACCATCCGATGAGACCATGCTGCATGCAGAAGAAAACCATCATTACCTTAGATCATGGAGGCCGGCGGTTGGCCTCCCTCTGGCTATAAATGAGGAGAGGGGCGGAGCCCTTGTTGCTCATCTCTTCCTCCATTCCGCCTGCTTCTTCGTCCTTCTCCTTGCTGCATCACTCATGGCGCCGATACGGAGGTTCTCCGTCGCTAAGAAGGAAAAAAAACCTGCGAAGAGCTTGGGCCACTCCCACCGAAGAAGAGGCTGGCCCACTCCCGCGACGTCGTCGTGAGGCCAGAGGTGACGAGGCCTTGGTACGAGCGGCCTCCCCCCGGCTACCCGCTACTCTTGTACACTCAGGCAGAAGGCTTCGGAGGAGGAGGCAGCGACCGGTGCCACTCGCTCCACGGCCGCGGCGGCTGTGCCGTGGTGGTGCATGCCGCCACCCCGTGAACCCACACTGAGGGCTCCTCGCGTGAACTCGTGGTGTGGGCCGTGATGCCACCGCGCACGTGGATCCGATTTCCACAATTCTTTGCTGAAGAGATGACGCCAAGGGGGCCGCTCGAGCTGTGGCTGCAGCATGTCGAGTGCGGCACCCCGGCGATGAGAGCAGAGGTCGAGGCCATCTCCCCAGGCAAGATCTTCATGACCCGTGGATGGGGCGAGGTTGCATGGGTCTGTCGCGCGGAGGGGGCCCTCGCCATCCATTTTGAGTACGACGGCGCCTTCCATGATGTTCTTCAAAGTCTTTGATGAAGAAGGCCGCCGCCTGGAGTGCTGCCCTGAAGGGGATCACCAAGACAACACAGGGGTAGGAGCTGGGCCCGCCGTTGGTCCTGTCGACAACTTCTCCAGCAGCAGCGATGGCGCCTGGGAGTCCAGCGACTCTCCCGAGCCTGACGAGACTCCGAAGACGAGCGACGATAGCTATGTGCCCCTGAGCTCTCGTCGCGCCCGGAGAGCAGCAGCGGCATCCGCTCGTCGTCGCCACTGGTCTGGATGGGGTTGGCGCCGACCCCTCGTGGCCCACTATTGATGATGGCGCCGGCGGCGATACTTGTAGATAGGACTCCTAGAAACTTCCTTCTTTTCTTTCCTGCGAGAAATCGAGATGAACCCCATGGGGGTGTGTAAAGAATCTGTAACGCTTTTGCATCAATATCATTTTCATTGTGAAATTTGTGATTGCACATCTTGCTCTGGCATTGTCCCCCTTTTCGTCCTTGTTGTAGCTTAGTGCTCTATGCTGACAGGTCCTAGTCCTTAGGCAGGCGTCAACCGTCGCTGGTATGCCAGGTCGCGATGTCGTGGTCAAGGCCAGGAGGTGAGCGGCCTAAGGTCCGGTAAGAGCTCCTGAGTCGCGATGCTCAGAAGGTCCCCCTTGGCATGCAAGCAGCTCCCTAAAGGTAGAAAAGGAAGGCGGCACTTCCGGAGCAAGGCTGCGAGAGCTGGAAATCCTGGGTCACAGTGCTGGGCTGGCTTGAGTGCGTGACTTATCTTAGCGATTCGGGTCGGTCCCTTGCGTGGTGCCCAATTTACGCACCGCTGATGGTGATGTCGTCGAGTTGTGTTCACACCAGCTCCCACCTTTCACACTCTCCTGAGTGATCTGCCGCTGGTATGCCAGGTCGCAACACCGTGATCAAGGCCAGGGAGTGGGGGCTGGAGAGTCAGTAAGAGCTCCTGAGGCGCGATGCTCAGGAGCCCTCCTTTTAACGCTCAAGCGAAAATCATGAAAGGGAGCAGCTGGCGGGACCAGCTATAGCTAGGCTCCGGAGATTCCTGCGGGTTAGTGCGAGAGAAGAGAGTAGCCCGTGCTGCGCTTGTCGGCCTACCATTGCTCCTTCCGCGAGGAGATGAAGGCACTGTGGATCTGGTGAGGTGGCGTACACGGAGCAGGCCGCGAGCCAGAGCTCGACCGCACAGGTTTATCAGTGTTGCAGGGACGGACCTGAGCACAAGCACCGTGCCAGCATGTGAGTCCCCCATTGCGAGATGAGCAAGTGACCGATCAGCAGCGCGGGAGGCTGCGATGAGCAAGCTCCAGGTGAGTAATGATTATAGAGCAATTCATGAGAGGATGCAAACTAGTTCAGATAGATGCAAGAAAGATACATGCCATTGGGACGGACCTGAGCGGCCTGGGGATAATGCAGCCCATGAGGCGCTCCCAATAGAGTAAGCTAAAGATGCAAAAGGATATACGCCGCAGGGACAGGCCCATGCAACCTAGGGATGATGCAGCCCGAGGGGCGCCCCTAGCTGAATGAACCGGAAAGAGTCACCTGGTACTGTTGCCGAAGAAGTGTTGAAGCAGCTAAAGATGTGCGTTGGGGAGGTCGCTCCTTATGGGCCGCCAGGGTCCTGAGCCTCGGGAGGCTCCGCAGGCCCAGGTGGCCCCTGAAGAACTGTCGCGATCTCCGCCAGGACAACGTGATGCCGGGCCTCTTGAGCCACCACAATGCTCCGCAAGTGGCGCTGGAAGGTGACAACCGTGTTCGGCAGGCCAAATGGCATGCGAACATAGTTGTGAGGTGGACCCTCGCACCGTTCAACGCATGAAGACCAGAAATGTCCCTGAGATGCGGCCCTATTGAGCCCTCGAATGTCAACGCAGACGCATAACTAATGACCCAAAAGTATAGGGGATCTATTGTAGTCCTTTCGTCCTTTCGATAAGTAAGAGTGTCGAACCCAACGAGGAGTGGGAATTTAATTTCCTTTTTTCCTTCAGGACCTTAACAATGTGCTCAGTCTCAGCTTGCTTTGTTTTGAAATCCACCAAATATTCAATGGTTGTATTGAGTACTGCTTGTGATTGTGTTGTTTGCTTCCTCAACATGTCAACTTCATCTCTAAGTGCGGAAGCAGAATCTCTTTCTACCAATAGTTTAGCCTCTAGAGCATCAGCAGTTGGCAATTCATGATGCACGATTGGGCTAGTGCCACTGCCATGGGATGATACAACGTCCATCGGGACCTTGGTCTTTGATCTGGGGCTAACTTGTTTTGCCATTAAAGTTCCGATTGGATTTCGAAAAGTTGAAGTTAGAAAAACATCTCAACTGGGAGTTATAACAACAAACCAGTTAAACAAACAAGGAATTAAAGAGTTTCGATTGGATGCTAAAAAGTAGTTGTTAACATCATTGTAACGAGTTGCAGCAGCAAACGAGTTAAACAAACAAGGTTTGCAAAAGTTACCTGTTGTGGCATTGGAGTTTCTCTTGGATCCTGAAAAGTTGAGTAGCCAGTAACGTGATTAGAGCAACCGGTTGCAACAGCAAAATAGTTAAACAAACAAGTGTTGCAAAAGGAACCTGTTGTGGCATTGGAGTTTCTCTTGGATCCTGAAAAGTTGAGTAGTTAGTAACTTGATTAGAACAACAAGTTATAGCAGCAAACCTGTTACACAAAGATATTTTTGAAAATGTACTTGCTGTGCAATTGGACCTCCAATTGGATCTTGAAAACTTGAAGTTGGTAAGATGATTACAACAACAAGTTACAGCAGCAAACTAGATAAACAAGGAAGTTTCTGAAAACATACCTGTTGTGACAACGGAGTTTCAGTTGGATCCTGCAAACTTGAATGTTAGCAATCATAAATAAAGTGTTGCAATAGCCATAAGAAACTAGCATCAAACTAGTAAAACTAACCAGTTTTGGCAACATATTTAATTACACATGAACTGGTAAAACTAACAAGTTCTTGGCAACATATTAAAGTAACAAGTTGGTACCGTTTACTAGCAACACAGACATCTGTAAATTTCTTTGATGTAAGCAAAATGATTCCAGCACATATATAAGTTAAAAAGACGGTGTCCTTGATGTCGCTTGAAGCTACATCAGTATTTCCCCAAAGAGGAAGGGATGATGCAGCACAGCGGCGGTAGGTATTTCCCTCAGATATGGAACCAAGGTTATTGAACCAGTAGGCGAACCAAGCAACACAATGTAAATAGCCCCTACACACAGATAACAAATCCTCGCAACCCGACGTGTTAAAGGGTCAATCCCTTTCGGGTAACGGTGCCAGAAATTGGTACGTGACGGTAAAAAGGTTGTAATAGATTGGATAAATAGATCGCAAATAAAATGAAGTGCGACAAAGTATTTTTGGATTTTTGGATTAATAGATCTGAAAATAAAAGGAAATAAAAGTAGATCGCAAACACAAATAATATGAGAAAGAGACTCGGGGGCCGTAGGTTTCACTAGTGGCTTCTCTCGAGAAAAATAGCAGAGCGATGGGTGAAAAAAATACTGTTGGGCAATTGATAGAACTTCAAATACTCATGACGATATCTAGGCAATGATCCTTATATAGGCATCACGTCCAAGATTAGTAGACCGACTCCTGCCTGCATCTACTACTATTACTCCACACATCAACCGCTATCCAGCATGTATCTAGTGTATTAAGTTCATGGAGAAACAGAGTAATGCAATAAGAACAATGACATGATGTTGACAAGATCTATCCATGTAGATATAGACCCCATCGTTTTATCCTTACTAGCAATGATACATATGTATCGTTCCCTTTCTGTCACCGTAAGATCGAACCCACTACAAAGCATCTCTTCCCATTGCAAGATAAATAGATCAAGTTGGCAAAAAAATCCAAATATCAAAGAAGAAATATGAGGCTATAAGAGATCATGCATAAAATAGATCAAAGAAACTCAAATACTTTCATGGATATAAAAACATAGATCTGATCATAAACTCAAAGTTCATCGATCCCAACAAACACACCGCAAAAGAGTTACATCATATGGATCTCCAAGAGACCATTGTATTGAGAATCAAGAGATAGAGATGAAGTCGACTAGCTACTAACTACGGACCCGAAGGTGTACAAAGAACTACTCACGCATCATCAGAGAGGCACCAATGGAGGTGGTGAACCCCGTCCGAGATGGTGTCTAGATTTGATATGATGGTTCTGGACTCTGCGACAGCTGGATGAATATTTCGTCGACTCCCCTAGGGTTTTGGGAATATTGGGGTATTTATAGAGCAAAGAGGCGGTCCGAGGGGCACCCGAGGTGGGCACAACCCACTAGGGCGCGCCTGGGCCTCCTAGCACGCCCTGGTGGGTTGTGCCTCCCTCGGGGCACCCCCAGGCACAGCCAGGGCCCGTTGTGTTCCTTCTGGCCCATAAAAATTCTCCGTAAAGTTTCGTGGCATTTGCACTCCGTTTGATATTGATTTTCTGCGATGTAAAAAACATGGAAAAAACAGCAACTGGCACTTGGCACTATGTCAATAGGTTAGTACAAAAAATGATATAAAATTACTATAAAATGATTATAAAACATCCAAGATTGATAATATAACAACATCAAAGAATAAAAAATTATAGATACATTGGAGACGTATCAATCCCTCATATAAACCCGACAGTTGTCTATCTATGAGCATGCAAACATTACTAGTGCTACAAATGATAACAGCAAACCATTTAAACAAACAGGGTATCAGAATGTAAATTACACGTGAATTCTGCTGCACCCTAGAAGTACATATGACCAGCTATCTACGTGCTTAAGTAGCTATTTAAGTTTAGGAAAACATGTAATTCTGAACAGTAAGTATCAAACACATAGATAGACGCAGTCTATAATAGGATTAACATGCTATGGCATTATGTAATCATTAGCAAACTAAATTAAACCAAGCAACGTAATTGAACAATTTTACAATAAGTGGATAACTAAAATTCCGAGAAGCAGGTAACTGAACTTACGCTAGCTCTTTGTACATGCACACTTCAACTTCTTTTTCGCTTACAAGGTTATACGAAAGAGTCCATGGCATCAATTGCTTGGATACGCAGTCCCAATACTTCTTTCTTCCCACACTGCATTGGTAAGTCGAATGGTTAATCTGATAAGATGGTGCGTCCTTGATATGTTATATGAGGACGGGTTGTCAGACTAGTTGTAGCCACACACATCACACTGGGTTTTACTTTATATTTCATGCGTTTACATTTGGCATATCGAGATCTAAGGAATCTACAATCGGATGAAAAGAATGGCATCCTTCACATTATTGGTGAACTCAGTTCATAGAACCAAGCAATTCAACCATTCTGTGGGTAAATTAAAAGCGCCACTAGAATATTTTTCACTACCCCAGGCATACACACAAAAAGGGGCGATGCCACCGTAGGGGCTGGTATGGGCGGCCGCCTCGCGTGGCTGGAAAGTGTGCACCTAGTTTGAGTAGTCCAGGTTGGCCCAGGCTAGTTTTGTTCGTCCCAATGCATGAGCGTGCAATATAAAAAATGAAGAAAAACATTTCAATTTGGATGGGCCAATAATGTAAGTGCAAGGCAGACCCTATAGCAGGCTCACGGCCCAAACAAGTGCCTCCCATATCGATCGATAGCAGGAAAAATCCCAATTCGTTCGCTCCAGCCTCCAATCTAGTTCGCTCCTAACCTAGTCGCCGATGGACAGACAAACCGACACAACACTTCCTTGCACCCTCGTTGGAGGGCGGTCGTCGGGCTTCAAGCGAATGGAAGGAAAAGAAGATGAAGATCCAACCCTGGGTGTAGTCTGCGTGGGAGGCAGCGGCGGCAGCACGGGCATGGCATCGAGCTTGTGCAAACGGACAGTCGCAGCTTGCAAGAGCAGCATGCGCAACGAGCAGGTACATCACATCCATGATTATATCTACTTCAACTATTCAATTTCTGGCCAATAGTTAAACCTGATGGTGTTGTAAAACTGCTTGTATGTAGGGAATCTATGAGAAAATGAAACCAGTTTCTGCTTATTTTATAAGTCCCCCAATCAATACCAAACTGACTGAACCTGATGTATCTAATCAAGTTTCTGGTGCAAACATACAAGCTCATGTTGTTCTTGAGCCTGAAGTGTCTAATGAAGGATTTGATCCAAACATTTTACATGCTCCTGGCGATGAAGTGTCTAATGAGGGATCTAATGCAAGCATTTTGCAAGCTCCCGTTGAAGCATTTAGTGTCTAATGATGATCTGCTATGTTGAGAGAGACATAGAGATTTGCAGGCATTGAGGACAAGCAAATTATAGTACATTTTCAGGGCTTGAGGAAACGTCGAGGCCATCTACCAGGAAGTCCACGTATCATGACAACGTAGCATAAATACTTTTTTAATGTGTTGTTTGAAACTATTGGCATACTTGGGTAGGATAGATATATTGATATGCAGTTTGCGCACTGGTTATAGGTGCAATTACACTTCGATATTTTCAGCCAGAAAACGAATAATTCAAGCAGGTAGAGACCATGTTAGTAGTCCTTGTACACCATGTTGCATTTTGTGTTTTTTGGTGCTTACATCATTTAGTGTTTTATAATTTGAACTACTTTGGATCATTAGCTGGTTTTCAAAGTGCATGTAGCTTCACATTTCTCAAGTTATGTTGATTTCCGGAGTGCAAGTGCCTTCATATTTTTTAAGTTAAATTTTTGCCCCTGGTAACTTGAATTCATGGATCTGCCACTACACACAAATCATACATGCAGGCCAGTACAAATTAAATGAAATGCAGGGACTTACGCTAGCTCGTTGTACAGGCTCACTGCAGCTCTGCTTGCGCTTGGGATGTTCCATGTACAAGTCCATGTTACCACTTGCTTGGATGTGAAGGCCTTGTGATCCTTGCATCCCCCTCTGCATTTTTGACACCGCGAATGGTTGATCAAATAAGAGGAATCGACCTTGCTGTTGTACCGAAGGACATATACTTACAAGGTTATACATGTGTGCAAGATGTGTACCAGATCCGGTAGTGCCAGCATGCTTCGCTAAAAAATGGTTTTGCTTGTTTTAGATTACATCTCTAGAAGAAATAAGAGTTAAAGTCAGAGTTGCATAGGCGTGTAAGCTAAGAGAGCAGTGAGAGGATATCCAAACGTCGTCTGAACAATGCACAAGGGAGTGATATGTGGATACCTAGTTTGGGCCGGCGTTTGGGCATGCCCGCCTAGCTAGAGTGCGGGTCACTTCAGAGCCGTTGAGGGTCATGTGCTGGCGTTGGCTGGTCACGCAAGAATGCAAATCTTGAGGGGTAGCGGAGTGCTATGATGCGGTGGATGAGACCGTTGGTGAAGCCCCAACGTCCTCGGGAGGCGGAGGTGCGACGATGTGCTCGGTGAAGTAGCCCTGGTGAGGTGGGAGACGGCGTCGGTGAAGCGCACCTAATGCGGTGGAAGTCGGTGTGTGTGAGTCATGTCAGTTGCGGCTACCGATGTTGTCAGTGGACCACCCGGTGCAGTGGAAGAGCGCGTAGATGAGGTAGCTCCAATGCGGTGGTGAAGCGCAACCATCGTCTTCGTCGTCGTCGTCTGGCACAGAGGTGGGGAAATAGATGAGATGAGGGGCGATTCAAACTTTTCTTGGGTTGCGGAGAATTAGGGATTTGAGCAATCTGGGTGCGGAAGGGGACGGTGGAGAAGGGAGATTTTGCAGGGATGGAATTGGGGCCTCCAGATATTTCAATCTGAAACGTGGAAGCGCGAACATATTTTGTCGCCGTTCTTTTTGGGGGGGGGGGGTTGTTGGGTGCTAGTGTCCGTATGACACACGCGACCACCACGACACGACCTTGGTCTGCCTGGTGTGCCTACATTTGAATGCAAACGAATCTTTTTTCATTTGCAAACAAATCTTCTTTCATTTGCAAACGAATATGTATGTATTACCATGCCTGTGTTTGCCTTGCAAATAATTAGTCATTCGAAACGAGATACTATAAATTAATTAATGAGGAGTTATTTGAATTAGAGTGTGTGTCACATAGTGATCTCCAATTCTAACGTGGATTTCGCATTTCACAGTATCCACGCTACTTTCTCAATACAAATTCATATGTACATGATGAACACCATGGTAGTGAGAAAACTTTGGATGGATTCAAACATATGACCTACACAATAACACAACAATCGAGTCAATGCCAACTTTTCCAAATCTAGTATGGCACGAATTCGAAATAAATTACCCATATGCATGGTCCTTAGTTCAAATATTACAATGTACACTAAATTAAAACATCGATATTAAGTCTATTACTATCTACATTCAAATGTTGTTTTTAGCCCCCACCCCCCCTCGGCACACACGCTACATACTTCCTGTATTGGTCAATCTTCTTCTCTTAACCACCTTAGGAAGCTATCGGTTTCTGACACACGTGAAAGGATCAAGATGGACCTAGAGTGGGGGGGTGAATAGGTACAATAACAAATTTTAATTGTTACTTAGCAACTTTAGGCAATAATGCGGAATATAAAAGTGAGCCTAACAATTGCAAGTGTGATACTAAGGGCTAAGCAAGATAACAAGTAACACAAGTATGTAAGTAAGTAAGAGCAATATGAAATGAGTAAGAGCTAAGAGGCAAGTAACCACAAGTAGAGAGTTAGGGTTAGGGATAACCGCAACTCCAGGAGACGAGGATGTATGCCGATGTTCACTTCCTTGGAGGGAAGCTACGTCACCGTTAGGGAGGTGGATGTTACCACGAAGGCACACCAACGCCACAAAGGCTCACCCTATTCTCCCTTTGAGACAACACCACGGAGGCATTTCTCAACCACTAGTGGTAGACCTTGGGGTGGTCTCCAAACCCTCACAAACTTTTCCAGGGGTAATCACAAGGGTCGATTCCTCTCCGAAAGACTCCTACCACCTAGGAGTCTCCAACCTCCAAGAGTAACAAGAACGATGGGGGAAAACTCAAGACTTGCTCAAATCATGAATTCCTCTGGTGCAAAGAAGGGGAAGGAGTGGATCTATCACTTGATCAGGCAACTCCTCTCAAATGCTCTCAAATCCCTTCGGGATCTAAGATTTGGTGTGGAGAAGTGAGAGAGAGAGTGAAATGTGTTCTAGGGTTTGTTCAAAGTGAATGGTCAACCTTATCCCGTGGGGGAAAAGGGCTATCTATAGTGTGAGCACAAATATGGCCGTTGTAGTGTAAGTGAATGAGCAGGCCGGACATCTGGGCAAGGGGTCGGACATCCGGCCTGGCAATGTACGAGGAACAGAAACAGAATGGAACAGAAAACAAAGGGGCCGGACATCCGGGGGCCAAGAACGGACATCCGGCATATCAGGAGGGCCTGGATATCCGGCAGATGGTTGGACATCCAGCGCGATCACTAAAAGGTTACAAAACCTCGGTTGTTCCACGGGTAGTAGAGGCCGGACATACGGGATGGGTCCCGCACATCCGGGGTATAACCCAGACATCCGGCATGCAGCACAGCCCAAAAGCGCTCTCTAGATGGCTAGGCCTGGATATCCGGCAGGTAGGCCGGATATCCAGCGTGAGGCCCGGACATCCGGCTTGAAGCCAGGACATCCGGCAGCCAAGAGGCAGAAACCTGAAGGTTTTATCATGTGCATGTATGGCAAGGAGGTTTGTGACAAGGGCAAGCCTTTAACTAACCCTATCGATCCTATACTCAAGAAAACAAATATGAAATCAATTTTTATGCTTCATCCTTGAATAAAATCACTTTGTATGATCTTGATCCACACACTTCGATGAACTGGGGACTAACGCCTGAAACTTATTTGACAACCATTGTTAGTCCCCTACATGTATATTGTCATCAACATCAAAACATGATGTAAGGGCATGATTGCGCTTTCAACCTCCCCCTTTTTGTTTGTTGATGACAACCATACATGTAGTATCATAGATGCAATAAATAATCTTAGCATTGACAATCATGAGAGCAAAAGTACAAAATAAGTATATGTTTCTATTTGCTTTTAGCTCCCCCTCAATGTGTGCATGGGATGAATATGTTAGGATGTACAACATATCTTCGTATGGTAGCATATGTACCTCAAAGTGATATAAATGTGATAGACATGCACATATGAAACCAACATCTCATAGCCACAAGATAAGATCATAGTCAGAGATATAAATGTGAGAGACATGCACATATGAAACCAACATTTCATAGCCACAAGATAAGATCATAGTCTCACACGAATAAGTACCATAGGTAGCAACATAACAAGTAGTAGTTAACACAACTAGACAACATAACATAGCATGACCTAAGATACTACTTCTCCCCCTTTGACAACAACAAGTAAAAAGGGGTGAAGAACTAAATGGACTCTATCACTCCTGGCGGATGTCATCATCATCAAAGAACTCGGGGTACTCGTCACAAGATGGAAATTCGAAAGTGGACAAGGACAGAGCCGCGGGAAGAGGATCATCATCTCTCACGGGACTCCCACGGTCACGTAGGCGCTGCTTGAGCTGATTCTTGGAGATGACGAGGCGCTTCTGAACATCATGATTCTGCTGACAGCTGAAAGTGATTGCCTTCATAATACCAGATCGAGTCTTGCCGAAGAAAGAGGCAAGACGTCCCTGAGGAGCAGACAAGGAAGAAGGCACGGAGGAAGCAGCGGGCCTAGACCCACCAGTAGGCTTCCTAGGTAGTCGAGATGCAGCAGCCGGTACAGTAGCAGCCACACGCATGTGAATGGGCGGCGTCCAAATGGAATGCCCAACGGTCTTCACAATGTCAAACAGAGCAGTGTGATCAATGATGGCCTGAATGAATGGAGCATATGGGAACTGACGCGTCTGAATGAAGTTGGCGAGACGAATCTCATGCCAAATATAGTGAGCCATGTCAAGAGGCTCAGTAGGTGCATCATGCATACGTACCATCAGATCAATACAGTAGTTGCGAGCTCTTGACCGGTCTGCCTTCTTAGGATAGAGGGTGCAAAGCACACACTGGTAGAGGATGTAGTAAGGAGCACGAAACATGGAGACCTCATTGAGTGGATATCCACATTCCTCGTCAGTGAGCTGAGAGGGAGGCTTCACAAGAGGCAAGCAAGCATCAATCCCTTTGGGCTTATACTCTGGATCCATACTATGAATGCAATGTCCAACTCCAGAGAGGCCAAAAATCTGAACAAACCGATCACAGGTGATACTCAGTGTAGTGTCATCGGTCCTCCATGTGAGAGTGTAGTCCGAACCAAAGAAACAGGTGGCATAGAACTAAAGAATGGTAGCTTCATTCCAATCACACGTGAAGGTCATTGCATGACCTAGAGTCATATCATCAATGATCTTGACCGGGTTGTTAGGGAACATGGTAGGATGGTCACGCAGGAACTTGAGATCCACGAATTTGTGAGGAGCAAGTCCTTGCCCATGGACGAAACTGGAATAGAGATCCTGCTGCATACGAGTACGGAACCGAGGATCCTCTGCATCAGCTACCATCTCATATTGATTGACATCCCGACGGAACACAAGATATTGCCCCGCCCCCATAGTTGTGAAGTCGTGAATGGGGCGATCCCCACTATCAGGAAGCTCCATGGAGATGCGACAACCATGGACAACGGGCATGGCAGAACCACATACTTGAGGCACTGGCGCCCTCCTAGTACCAGGATTGGACTGCCCAATGAAATGTCGCGGTGCAATGTCATCCTCTTCCTCCCCAACACAGTCCACACCATCCGGATCCTAGGCCGACAGACTTGTGGACGATGCTCGCTTCTTCTCGTTGGTAGTGGTCTTTTTCTTCTTAGGCCGAGCATGTTCATCAGAGTCGGTTGAGCCTTGCTGGCGAGCGACTGAAACGGATAATATAAGTCCCAATGAGAAGGAGCCAAAGAGTATTGAACAAGGATAAAGCAAATTAAACAGAGGAATGAACATTTTCGATCATGAACATAGGACAAGGCCAAGTGATAGATAAAAAATGTGACATTCCCATGATTAAGTTGATTAGTCGAGTACATAAAGAGATGTATAGGCTTAGGCAAGAAATAGCAAGACACTAGGGAGATATATATATATATATATATATGTCAAGATATTCATGAGAGATAATCAAACCCTAATATGATTTGGTCATAACAAGATAAAGATGCAAGAGAGATAGCATCCATACCCCTAGAAGAAGGCTCGGGGCACTCGGGGCCGATGTTCTTGGTACGTGCCATGAAGAACTCCGGCGGTGAATACCACAGTATCCCGGTCCCTCCCGAGAGATTCACACCACAACCCAATAAATGGATTGGATAGAGTCGTAGATCAGGAGGAGGAGAATCCGTGGGCAGGAGATCGGGGCCGAAGGTCGGAGGAGATAGCCGGGGCAGCGCCGGAGCACGGCCCGACGGCGGCGGCTGTCAGATGAGATGGGGAGAGAAAACGGGCGAGTGAGGAACTGCCCCCAAATCCCAGGCCTCGCCCCTGATATATCTGGCTGTGGTCTATGGGCCGGACATCCGGGGCCTAGCCCAGATATCCGGTGAGCGGAGGTCAGAGAGCAGAGAAGCAGGGGCCAACGGGCCGGACATCTGGGGATAAGCCCGGACATCCGGCGTGTGGGTGTCAAAGAGCAATATGTTCAGGGTCCGGATATCCAGCTAGATCCCGGATGTCTGGCCACTGAAAATGCATGATGTGTGGTTTGAGCTAAGAAGGATTTGCTCCAGAGCCCGGATGTCCGGCTCAGGAGTCGGATGTCTGGCCACTGGACATCAGGACTAGGAAGAGTAGAGATTTGAAAGGAGACAACAAATATGATTTGATATAGACTCCGCCAAGGAATTTTTAGAGAATTATGGGGGGGGGGACCTGAGTAATCTAAGGCCATACTAAGATGTACTAACAACCGAAGCAAAATAAGTAATGAAAGGTCCACATGAGCAATGCAACAGCGGTGAACGAGGTCACCATGTTTGAGCATATGGAATATAGTACCGCAAAGATGTATACTTTGGGCGTATATTCTCGACTCCATCATGTTAAAGCACCATAGTTCGAGCCATGATAACTTTGAGAGTGTTTGTTCTATTTATGCATTATGTAGGGTGAGAATACTCATGAATTGAATGTCTCCCCCTAAATATATGCCTACATCAAGACAAGACATTAAGTTTATGCATGAATGGGTACTAGATTTCACATAATATTGTCAAGCTCCAAGATACCAAGTTCACGCCTAGGTTGACAAAACCTTGCCTCGTCCAATGGTTTGGTGAAAATATCGGCAAGTTGCATATCTGTGCCAACATGAGAAATTTCAATATCACCCTTTTCCACATGATCTCTCAAGAAGTAATACCTAATATCAATATGCTTGGTGCGGGTATGATCTTTGGGATTCTTGGCAATATTGATGGCACTTTCATTATCACATAGAAGAGGCACATGTCTATAGGTGATACTGTAATCCTTCAAAGTTTGCCTCATCCATAGTAATTGAGTGGCACAACTAGCGGTTGCAATGTATTCAGCTTCTGCGGTTGAGAGGGCAACACAATTTTGTTTCTTTGAGGAGCAACTTACCAAGGAGCGTCCAAGAAACCGACATGCGCCGGAGGTGGACTTACGATCCACTTTGTCGTCAGCCCAATCCGCATCTGTGTACCCAATGAGATCAAGCTTAGCATCCTTGGGGTACCATAGACCCAACTTTGGGGTGTGAACAAGGTATCTAAGAATGTGCTTAACTTCCTTATGATGACTTTCCCTAGGGGAAGCTTGAAATCTAGCACACATGCATACACTAAACATGATGTCTGGTCTAGATGCACAAAGATAAAGCAATGAACCAATCATAGAGCGGTATTTAGATGGGTCGAAAGGGATACCGTTTGTGTCTTCAGTGAGTACAACTTTGGTTGGCATGGGTGTCTTACATGGACTAGCATCAGACATGCCAAATTTCTCTAGGATATCCTTGAGGTATTTTGCTTGAGACAAGAAAATTCCTTCTTGAAATTGTTGAATTTGAAATCCAAGGAAGAACTTCAAATCCGCATTGAGTGACATCTCAAAATTCTTGGTCATGGAAGCCGCAAACTTCTTGCACAAATGAATGTTAGGAGAACCAAAAATGATATCATCTACATAGATTTGGCATAAGATCAAATCACCCTTGTCCCTCTTAGTAAAAAGAGTGGGATCGATCACCCCTCTCACAAAACCATCATCGAGTAAAAACTTCTTAAGATGATCATACCAAGCACGAGGTTCTTGTTTGAGGCCATACAAAGCCTTATGAAGTTTATACACATAGTCTTTGTGATCGGGATCAACGAACCCAGGTGGTTGTGATACATATACTTCTTGTTGTAGAGGACCGTTAAGGAAAGCACTCTTCACATCCATTTGATGTAATGTAAAACCATTGAAAGCGGCATAAGCAAGTAAGATACGAATGGATTCAAGATGGGCAACGGGGGCAAAGGTCTCACCAAAGTCCAAACCTTCAACTTGTGAGTACCCTTGTGCCACTAACCTAGCCTTGTTACGGATGATGACACCATTCTCATCTTGCTTGTTCTTGAAAATCCATTTTGTTCCAATGGCATTGTGCTTGATAGTTGGACTCTTGACTAAGGAACACACTTGGTTGCGTTCAAAACTGTTTAACTCTTCTTGCATAGCAATGAGCCAATCATTGTCCATCAATGCATCTTGTACCTTGAGAGGCTCAACACTAGACACAAACGAGAAGTGAGCACAAAAATTTGTCAAATGTTTACGAGTGACTCTACCTTCCGATATGCCGGTGAGAATTTTGTCAACATCAACACGACCAGCCACTCGAGGCATGATGGAGGTAAGAGTTTCACGAGGTTCAACTTCATGTCCATCATCCATGTCCTCAACATATGGATCATTAATGTGTGGTGGAAGATCTTCTTCTTCATTTTGCATTTGTTGAGTTTCATTGTCAATGATTGCACTTTCTTGTTCTTGCCCTTGAGTATGATCTTGTTCTTGATGATTATTATGAAGAGGAACTTGATCATCATCTTGTACTTGGTCTACGGGCATTGGTTGAGCAATAGGAGCTTGTGGTGGTATGGGTGTTGAAGTAGTTTGATGATGCATGAATCTTCCATCTTCTTCTTCATCATCATGAGGTTCTTGTTCCGTTGGAAGAAGTGCACCAACACCCATGGTCAAGATATCTTGACAAGAATCTTCCTCACCTACATCACTTAGATCAACTTGCTCCCCGTGGGAGCCATTAAATTCATCAAACACCACATCACAAGTTTCTACAACACATCCATTTGATTTGTTGTAGACTCTATAGGCGTGAGAGTTTGATCCATAGCCAACAAATATGCCCTCAATGGTTTTGGATTGAAATTTTACTAACCGTTCTCTTTCATTGAGGATGAAACATTTGCACCCAAATACACGAAAGTACTTGACATTCGGCTTGTTCCCGGTTAGGAGCTCATATGGAGCCTTTTCCAATATAGTGCGGAGGAAGAGCCAGTTTGATGCATGGCATGCGGTGTTGATAGCCTCGGCCCAAAAACTATGTGGCAACTTGTATTCACCCAACATGGACCTTGCCATCTCCACAAGTGTGCGGTTCTTCCTTTCTGCTACACCATTTTGTTGGGGAGTGTATGGAGCTGAATATTGATGTTCAATCCCTTCATCACTAAGAGATTCTTCCAAGGTGTAGTTCTTGAACTCAGACCCAATATCACTTCTTATTGCCAAGATTTCTTTGTCAAACTTGCGTTGTGATTGCTTGGTAAAATCAATGAAGGTGATCTTCATCTCGTCTTTGGACTTGAGGAAGAAGACCCATGTATATCTTGAGTAATCATCAACAATGACAAGCCCATACTTTTCCCACCAAGACTATCCCATGAAGGAGGCCCAAAAAGATCCACATGAAGGAGCTCCAAAGGCCTTGAGGTAGACACAATATTCTTGGGTGGGTGCTTTGATTGATGTTGCTTCCCGGCTATGCATGCACTACACACATGATCTTTCTCAAAAGAGACATTGGTTAGTCCAAGGATGTGATTACCCTTTAAGAGATCTTGAAGATTTCTCATGCCGACATGGGCTAGCCGATGATGCCATAGCCACCCCTTGTCGGCCTTGGCCATTAGACAAGTGCATGGAATGTGCTCTCTTTCGAGAAATCAACCGTGTAAAGTTTGCCATCCAACTCTCCAACAAAGTCCACTTCGAGAATATCTCTCTTAAAGACTTTCACATCCGTTAGTCCAAAGAGTGTATCATAACCAACAGAAGCCAATTGGCGAACACAAAGCAAATGGTATTTAAGGGATTGGACAAGCATGACATTTGCTAGAGACATGTCATTTGTGATAGCCACCATGCCCAACCCGAGTACCTGTCCTTTTGATCCTCCGCCAAACATAATGCTAACAAATGGTTGAATAGCTTCCATGAAATCGTAGAGCGATTTGTACATCCACTGTCAATCACCCATTTTACCCCACCGAAGGAAGCAACCTACACACAATTATGACTTGGTTAGAGGCACCCATTTTGCAATGGGACCTCTCAAGTTAGTCACAAGGGTCTTAGGGACCCAAATAGCATAAAACCGGAATGAATTTCGAGGACCAACAAATCTTGCATAAACCTCTCCATCCTTAGTCTTACGAAGTACATAAGATGGAGGCATGAACTCTTTTGGCTTGTTGAGAGTGGGCATGCCCCTTGTGGCCTTCCCACTAACAACCTTACCTTTCTCCTTGTGCCCTTATCTTACAAAAGTTTCTTTTAGAGGAGTGGTGCACTTTTGAGAGGACATCTTCTTCTTCCTTGTGCTTGGGTCAAACCCGAGTCCCTCTTTGGAAAACACCTCATTGTGTTGGCTCAATACCTCATTAAGGTTCTTTTGCCCTTGAGCACATGTGATACGTCTCCAACGTATCTATAATTTTTGATTGCTCCATGCTATATTATCTACTGTTTTGGACATTATTGAGCTTTATTATCCACTTTTATATTATTTTTGGGACTAACCTATTAACTGGAGGCCCAGCCCAGAATTGCTGTTTTTGCCTATTTTAGGGTTTCGAAGAAAAGGAATATCAAACGGAGTCCAAACGGAATGAAACCTTTGGGAATGTGATTTTCTCAACGAAGAAGACCACAGAGACTTGGACCCTACGTCAAGAAAAGAAACAGGAGGCCACGAGGTAGGGGGGCGCGCCCACCCCCACCAGGCGCGCCCTCCACCCTCGTGGCCCCCCTGTTGCTCCACCGACGTACTCCTTCCTCCTATATATATATCCACATACCCCCAAACGATCAGAGATGGAGCCAAAAACCTAATTCCTCCGCCGCAACTTTCTATATCCACGAGATCCCATCTTGGGGCCTGTTCCGGAGCTCCGCCAGAGGGGGCATCGATCACGGAGGGCTTCTACATCAACACCATAGCCTCTTTGATGAAGTGTGAGTAGTTTACTTCAGACCTACGGTCCATAGTTAGTAGCTAGATGGCTTCTTCTCTCCTTTTGGATCTCAATACAATGTTCTCCCCCTCTCTTGTGGAGAACTATTCGATGTAATCTTCTTTTTGCGGTGTGTTTGTTGAGACCGATGAATTGTGGGTTTATGATCAAGTCTATCTATGAATAATATTTGAATCTTCTCTGAATTCTTTTATGTATGATTGGTTGTCTTTGCAAGTCTCTTCAAATTATCAGTTTGGTTTGGCCTACTAGATTGATCTTTCTTGCAATGGGAGAAGTGCTTAGCTTTGGGTTCAATCTTGCGGTGTCCTTTCCCGGTGACAGTAAGGGCAGCAAGGCACGTATTGTATTGTTGCCATCGAGGATAACAAGATGGGGTTTTCTTCATATTGCATGAGTCTATCCCTCTACATCATGTCATCTTGCTTAAGGCGTTACTCTGTTTTTAACTTAATACTCTAGATGCATGCTGGATAGCGGTCGATGAGTGGAGTAATAGCAGTAGATGCAGGCAGGAGTCAGTCTACTTGTCTCGGACGTGATGCCTATATACATGATCATACCTAGATATTCTCATAACTATGCTCAATTCTGTCAATTGCTCAACAGTAATTTGTTTACCCACCGTAGAATACTTATGCTCTCGAGAGAAGCCACTAGTGAAACCTATGGCCCCGGGGTCTATCTTTATCATATTGATCTCCTACTACTTAGTTATTTCCTTTGCTATTTACTTTGCCTTTATTTTACTTTGCATCTTTTATCATAAAAATACCAAAAATATTATCTTATCATATCTATTAGATCTCACTCTCGTAAGTGGCCTTATAGGGATTGACAACCCCTATTTGCGTTGGTTGCGAGGATTTATTTGTTTTGTGCAGGTACGAGGGACTCGCGCGTAGCCTCCTACTGGATTGATACCTTGGTTCTCAAAAACTGAGGGAAATACTTATGCTACTTTGTTGCATCATCCCTTCCTCTTCGGGGAAAACCAACGCAGTGCTCAAGAGGTAGCAAGAAGGATTTCTGGCGCCATTGCCGGGGAGGTATACGCAAAAGTCAACATACCAAGTACCCATCACATACCCTTATCTCCCGTATTACATTATTTGCCATTTGCCTCTCATTTTCCTCTCCCCCACTTCACCCTTGTCGTTTTATACGCCCTCTCTCTCTATCCTACCTCTCTTTCTCTATTTGCCTCTTTTTGCCCGCTTGCTTTTTGTTTGCTTGTGTGTTAGTTTGCTTGCTTGTCACGATGGCTCAAGATAATACTAAATTGTGTGACTTCACCAATACCAACAATAATGATTTTATTAGCACTCCGATTGCTCCTCTTACCGATGCTGAATCTTGTGAAATTAATATTGCCTTGCTGAATCTTGTCATGAAAGATCTGTTTTCCGGCCTTCCTAGTGAAGATGCCTCTACCCATCTAAATAGCTTCGTTGATTTGTGTGACATGCAAAAGAAGTTAGATGTGGATAATGTTAAATTGAAGCTATTTCCTTTTTCGCTTAGAGATCATGCTAAAGCTTGGTTTTCGTCTTTGCCTAAAAATAGTATTGATTCATGGAACAAGTGCAAGGATGCTTTTATCTCTAAGTATTTTCCTGCCGCTAAGATCATCTCTCTTAGAAACGATATTATGAATTTTAAGCAACTTGATCATGAACATGTTGCACAAGCTTGGGAGAGAATGAAATTAATGATACGTAATTGCCCTACTCATGGTTTAAATTTGTGGATGGTTGTTCAGAATTTTATGCCAGATTGAATTTTGCTTCTAGAAATCTTTTAGATTCGGCCGCGGGAGGCACTTTTATGGAAATCACTTTAAGAGAAGCTACTAAACTCCTAGATAATATTATGGTTAATTATTCTCAATGGCATACTAAAAGATCTACTAATAAAAAGGTGCATGCGATAGAAGAAATTAATGTTTTGAGTGGAAGATGGATGAACTTATGAAATTATTTGCTAATAAGAGTGTTTCTTCTGATCCTAATGATATGCCCTTGTCTACTTTGATTGAGAATAATAATGAATCTATGGATGTGAATTTTGTTAGTAGGAACAATTTTGGTAACAACGCGTATAGAGGAAATTTTAATCCTAGGCCTTATCCTAGTAATCCCTTTAATAATTAGGGTAATTCCTACAACAATTCCTATGGAAATTATAATAAGATGCCCTCTGATTTTGAATCTAATATTAAAGAATTTATTACTTCGCAAGAGAATTTTAATGCTATGATTGAAGAAAAATTGCTTAAGATTGATGATTTGGCTAGGAACGTTGATAGAATTTCTCTTGATGTTGATTCTTTGAAATTTAGATCTATTCCACCTAAGCATGATATCAATGGGTCTCTCATAGCCATGGGAATTTCCATTGATGAGTGCAAAGAAAGAACCGCTAGGATGCGTGCTAAGAAAGATGCCTTTATAAGAGTGTGTTCTTCTAGTTCCTATGAAAATAATGATGAAGATCTAAAAGTTATTGATGTGTCCCCTATTAAATCTTTGTTTTGCAATATGAATCTTGATAATGGTGGGACTGAATATGATCCACCTTTACCTAGAAGGCGTTCCAAGAATTCGGAATTTGTTGATCTTGATGCTAAAATTGATAAAAGTGGGATTGAAGAAATTAAAACCCTAGATGTTGCTAAACCCACTATCATGGATTTCAAGGGATTTAACTATGAAAATTTCCCTTTGATTGATTGTATTTCCTTGTTGCAATCCGTGCTAAATTCTCCTCATGCTTATAGTCAAAATAAAGCGTTTACTAAACATATCGTTGATGCCTTGATGCAATCTTATGAAGAGAAACTTGAATTGGAAGTTTATATCCCTAGAAAACTTTATGATGAGTGGGAACCAACTATTAAAATTAAAATTAAATATCATGAATGCTATGCTTTATGTGATTTGGGTGCTAGTGTTTCCACGATTCCAAAGACTTTGTGTGATTTGTTAGGTTTCCGTGATTTTGATGATTGCTCTCTAAACTTGCACCTTGCGGATTCCACTATTAAGAAACCTATGGGAAGAATTAATGATGTTCTTATTTTTTCAAATAGGAATTATGTGCCCGTAGATTTTATTGTTCTTGACATAGATTGCAATCCTTCATGTCCTATTATTCTTGGTAGACCTTTCCTTAGAACGATTGGTGCAATTATTGATATGAAGGAAGGAAATATTAGATTCCAATTTGCATTAAGTAAAGGCATGGAACACTTTCCTAGAAAAAAAATTAAATTACCTTATGAATCTATTATGAGAGACACTTATGGATTGCCTACCAAAGATGGCAATACCTAGATCTATTCTTGATTGTTATGCCTAGCTAGGGGCGTTAAACAATAACGCTTGTTGGGAGGCAACCTAATTTTATTTTTATTCCTTGCTATTTTCTCCTATTTAGTAATAAATAATTTATCTAGCCTCTTCTTTTGTTGTGTTTTTTGTGTTTAATTAGTGTTTGTGCCAAGTAGAACCGTTGGGAAGACTTGGGGAAAGTCTTGTTAAACTTGCTGTAAAAAACAGAAACTTTAGCGCTCATGAGAACTGCTGCCATTTTTATTTGGAAAGTGATATTTAGTTAATTATTTTTTCAGACTATTAATAGATAAATTCCTCACGTCCAGCAATTTATTTTAGAATTTTTGGGGTTCCAGATCTTGCGCTAGCTACAGATTACTACAGACTGTTCTGTTTTTGACAGATTCTGTTTTTCGTGTGTTGTTTGCTTATTTTGATGAATCTATGGCTAGTAAAATAGTTTATAAACCATAGATAAGTTGGAATATAGTAGGTATAACACCAATATAAATAAATAATGAGTTCATTACAGTACCTTGAAGTGTTCTTTTGTTTTCTTTCGCTAACGGAGCTCACGAGATTTTCTACTTTAAGTTTTGTGTTGTGAAGTTTTCAAGTTTTGGGTAAAGATTTGATGGATTATGGAACAAGGAGTGGAAAGAGCCTAAGCTTGGGGATGCCCATGGAACCCCAAGATAATCTAAGGACACCTAAATCCAAAGCTTGGGGATGCCCCGGAAGGCATCCCCTCTTTCGTCTACTTCTATCGGTAACTTTACTTGGAGCTATATTTTTATTCGCCACATGATATGTGTTTTGCTTGGAGCGTCTTGTATGATTTGAGTCTTTGCTTGTTAGTTTACCACAATCATCTTTGTTGTACACACCTTTTGAGAGATCCATACATGATTTGGAATTTGTTAGAATACTCTATGTGCTTCGCTTATATCTTTTGAGTTATATAGTTTTGCTCTAGTACTTCACTTATATCTTTTAGAGCATGGTGGTGTATTTGTTTTATAGAAACTATTGATCTCTCATGCTTCACTTAGATTATTTTGAGAGTCTTAATAGCATGGTAATTTGCTTAAAATCCTAATATGCCAGGTATTCAAAGTTAGTAAAATTTTCTTAAGAGTGTTTTGAATACTAAGATAAGTTTGATGTTTGATGATTGTTTTGAGATATGGAGGTAATAATATCAAAGTCGTGCTAGTTGAGTAGTTGTGAATTTGAGAAATACTTGTGTTAAAGTTTGTGATTCCCGTAGCATGCACGTATGGTGAACCGTTATGTGATGAAGTCGGAGCATGATTTATTTATTGATTGTCTTCCTTATGAGTGGCGGTCGAGGACGAGCGATGGTCTTTTCCTACCAATCTATCCCCCTAGGAGCATGCGTGTAATACTTTGCTTTGATAACTTGTAGATTTTTGCAATAAGTATATGAGTTCTTTATGACTAATGTTGAGTCCATGGATTATACGCACTCTCACCCTTCCACCTTTGCTAGCCTCTCTAATACCGCGCACCTTTTGCCGGTATCATACACCCACCATATACCTTCCTCAAAACAGCCACCATACCTACCTATTATGGCATTTCCATAGCCACTCCGAGATATATTGCCATGCAACTTTCCACCATTCCTTTTATTATGACACACTCCATCATTGTCATATTGCTTAGCATGATCATGTAGTTGACATCGTATTTGTGGCAAAGCCACCATTCATAATTCTTTCATACGTGTCACTCATGAGTCATTGCATATCCCGGTATACTGCCGGAGGCATTCATATACAGTCATATTTTGTTCTAAGTATTGAGTTGCAATTGTTGAGTTGTAAGAAAAATAAAAGTGTGATGATCATCATTATTAGAGCATTGTCCCAGTGAGGAAAGGATGATGGAGACTATGATTTCCCCCACAAGTCGGGATGAGACTCTGGACAAAAAATAAAAAGAAGAGAAAGAAAAGAGGCCATATAAAAAAAGAGAAAAGGCCCAAATAAAAAAATAAAATAATGAGAGAAAAAGAGATAAGGGACAATGTTACTATCCTTTTACCACACTTGTGCTTCAAAGTAGCACCATGATCTTCATAGTAGAGAGTCTCTCATGTTATCACTTCCATATACTAGTGGGAATCTTTCATTATAGAACTTGGCTTGTATATTCCAATGATGGGCTTCCTCAAAATGCCCTAGGTCTTCATGAGCAAGCAAGTTGGATGCAGACCCACTTAGTTTCATTTTGAGCTTTCATATACTTATAGCTCTAGTGCATTCGTTGCATGGCAATCACTACTCACTCACATTGATATCTATTGATGGGCATCTCCATAGCCCATTGATATGCCTAGTTGATGTGAGACTATCTTATCCCTTTTTGTCTTCTCCACAACCACCACTCTATTCCACCTATAGTGCTATATCCATGGCTCACGCTCATGTATTGCGTGAAAATTGAAAAGGTTTTGAGAATGTCAAAAGTATGAAACAATTGCTTGGCTTGTCATCGGGATTGTGCATGATTTAAATATTTTGTGTTGTGAAGATAGAGCATAGCCAGACTATATGATTTTGTAGCGATAACCTTCTTTAGCCATGTTATTTTGAGAAGACATAATTGCTTTGTTAGTATGCTTGAAGTATTATTATTTTTATGTCAGTATGAACTTTTGTCTTGAATCTTTCGGATCTGAATATTCATACCACAATTAAGAAGAATTACATTAAAATTATGCCAAGTAGCACTCCGCATCAAAAATTCTGTTTTTATCATTTACCTAATCGAGGATGAGCAGGAATTAAGCTTGGGGATGCTTGATACATCTCCAACATATCTATAATTTTTGATTGCTCCATGCTATATTATCTACTGTTTGGACATTATTGGGATTTATTATCCACTTTTATATTATTTTTGGGACTAACCTATTAACCGGAGGCCCAACCCAGAATTGCTGTTTTTTGCCTATTTTAGGGTTTCGAAGAAAAGGAATATCAAACGGAGTCCAAACGGAATGAAACTTTCGGGAACGTGATTTTCTCAACGAATAAGACGAGAGAGAATTGGACCCTATGTCAAGAAAAGAAACAGGAGGCCACGAGGTAGGGGGGCGCGCCCACCCCCACCAGGCGCGCCCTCCACCCTCGTGGGCCCCTTGTTGCTCCACAGACGTACTCCTTCCTCCTATATATACCCACGTACCCCCAAACGATCAGAACAGGAGCCAAAAACCTAATTCCACTGCCACAACTTTCTGTATCCACGAGATCCCATCTTGGGGCCAGTTCCATAGCTCCGCCGGAGGGGGCATCGATCACGGAGGGCTTCTACATCAACACTGTGGGAGTCCTGGATTAGGGGGTCTCCGGACAGCCGGACTATCTCCATTGGCCGGACTGTTAGACTATGAAGATGCAAGATTGAAGACTTCGGCTCATGTCCGGATGGGACTCTACTTGGCGTGGAAGGCAAGCTAGGCAGTACGGATATGTGTATCTCCTCCTTTGTAACCGACCTTGTGTAACCCTAACCTCTCCGGTGTCTATATAAACCGGAGGGTTTTAGTCTGTAGGACACAACAACTACAACATACAATCATACCATAGGCTAGCTTCTAGGGTTTAGCCTCTCCGATCTCATGGTAGATCTACTCTTGTACTACCCATATCATCAATATTAATCAAGCAGGACATAGGGTTTTACCTCCATCAAGAGGGCCCGAACCTGGGTAAAACATTGTGTCCCTTGCATCCTGTTATCATCCGCCTTAGGCGCACAGTTCGGGACCCCCTACCCGAGATCCGCCGGTTTTGACACCGACATTGGTGCTTTCATTGAGAGTTCCTCTGTGTCGTCGTCGTTAGGCTTGATGGCTCCTACTATCATCGACAGCGATGCAGTCCGGGGTGAGACTTTTCTCCCCGGACAGATCTTCGTATTCGGCGGCTTTGCACTGCGGGCCAATTCGCTTGGCCATCTGGAGCAGATTAGAAGTTACGCCCCTGGCCACCAGGTCAGGTTTGGAAGCTTAAACTACACGGCCGATATCCGTGGAGACTTGATCTTCGACGGATTCGAGCCTCTGCCTTGTGCATCACACGGTCGCGATGAGTACGATTTAGCTCTACCATCGGACAGTGTTCAGGAGATCGCACAGGCAGCCGCTCCGACCCTCAATTTGGGGCCAGTTGCGCCGTCCACGGACGGGTGGATAGACCCCGCCACGGAGGCCTTACCCTCAGCGGCGATTGAGCCAAACATCGACCTTACCTTGCACGAGAGCCGTGTTGTTAAACTGTCGGATCCTTCTCCGGCCACGGACTCCGAACCGCTTGCGCCCGTTTCTATCAAATCTGATTGGGCGCCGATCATGGAGTTTACCTCCGCGATATTTTTCAGCACTCGCCCTTTGGTGACATACTGAACTCATTAAGGTCTCTCTCCTTGTCAGGAGAGTCCTGGCCGAACTATGTCCGACAGGACTGGGATGCGGATGACGAAGAAATTCGCGGCCCACCCACCACCCACTTAGTAGCCACTGTCGATGACTTAACCGACATGCTCGACTTCGACTCCGAAGACAACGATGGCATGGACGACGACGCGGGAGACGAAGAGGAACCACTGCCCACAGGGCACTGGACAGCCACCTCATCATACGATATATACATGGTGGACACACCCAAAGAAGGCAATGGCTACGAGATAGCGGAGGATGACCCCTCCAAGAAGCAACCCAAGCGCCGACGTCAGCGGCGCCGCTCTAAGTCCTGCCAAAGCAAAAGTGGTGATACCGGCACAGGAGATAATAACACTCCGGATTGTGCCGAAGACAAGAACAACCCCCTCCAGCAAGATTCAGAGCAGGAGGATGGAGGAGGCAGCCCTCCTGAGAGAGCGGCAGATGGAGAGGCGGAGGATGATAATTACATGCCCCCCTCCGAAGATGAGGCAAGCCTCGGCGACGACGAATTCGCCGTGCCAGAGGATCCTGTCGAACAAGAGCGATTCAAGCGCCGGCTTATAGCCACGGCAAATAGCCTCAAGAAAAAGTAGCAGCAGCTTCAAGCTGATCAGGATCTGCTAGCTGACAGATGGACTGAAGTCCTCGCGGCCGAGGAATATAAACTCGAGCGCCCCTCCAAGAGTTACCCGAAGTGTAGGTTGCTACCCCGACTAGAGGAAGAAGCGTACGACGCGACTGATCGACCAGCTCGTGGCTGCGATAGAGAGGCATTCCAGCCAAAAATTCAGCCTGCACCCCGACGCCATTCAAATAAAAAGGCATGGGGAGATACGCCAGACCTGCAAGACATATTGGAGGACAAAGCAAAGCATGCAAGATCGATCTACGGATCACGAGGGTGCGCCACGACGCAAGATGATAAATGTCACGCCGGATACAGTAAAAGTAAATCCGGCCAGGCCGAACATAGCGGGCAAGACCCATTCGAGCTGCGTCGCGATATAGCCCAATACAGAGGTGCCGCACACCCCTTATGCTTCATAGACGAAGTAATGGATCATCAAATCCCAGAAGGTTTCAAACCTGTAAATATTGACTCATACGACGGCACAATAGATCCCGCGGTATGGATCGAGGATTTCCTCCTCCACATCCACATGGCCTGCGGTGATGACTTACACGCCATCAAATACCTCCCACTAAAGCTCAAGGGACCAGCGTGGCATTGGCTTAACAGCTTGCCAGCAGAGTCCATTAGATGTTGGGAAGATCTGGAAGCCGCATTCCTCGACAACTTTCAGGGCACTTATGTGCGGCCACCAGATGCCGATGACTTGAGCCACATAATTCAGCAGCCAGAAGAATCGGCCAGGCAATTCTGGACTCGGTTCCTAACAAAGAAAAATCAAATTGTCGACTGCCCGGATGCAGAGGCCCTAGCGGCTTTCAAACACAACATCCGCGACGAATGGCTAGCCCGGCACCTTGGTCAGGAAAAGCCGAAATCTATGGCAGCCCTCACGACACTCATGACCCGCTTTTGTGCAGCAGAAGACAGCTGGCTGGCTCGCAGTAATAACATATCAAAGAACCATGGTACTCTGGATACCAAGGATGGCAATAGTAGGTCACGTCGCAACAAACAAAAGCGCCGCATTAACAGCGATAATACCGAGGATACGGCAGTCAATGCCGGATTCGAAGGCTCTAAACACGGTCAGTGGAAAAGCCATTCAAACAAAGTACGCTGGGCCCATCCAGCTTGGACCGTATACTCGATCGCTTGTGTCAAATACACGGCACCCCAGACAAGCCAGCCAATCACACCAACAAGGATTGTTGGGTGTTCAAGCAGGCCGGTACGTTAATTGCCGAAAACAAGGACAAGGGGCTGCATAGCGATGACGAGGAGGAGCCCCGGCAGCCACACACCAGAGGACAGAAGAGGTTTCCCCCACAAGTGCAGACGGTGAACATGATATACGCAACCCACATCCCCAAGAGGGAGCAGAAATGTGCGCTCAGGGACGTATATGCGTTGGAGCCAGTCGCCCCAAAGTTCAACCCATGGTCCTCCTATCCGATCACTTTCGATCGCAGGGACCATCCCACTAGTATCCGTCATGGCGGATTCGCCGCATTTGTTCTAGACCCAATCATTGACGGATTTCACCTCACTCGAGTCCTTATGGATGGCGGTAGCAGCCTGAACCTGCTTTATCAGGACATAGTGCGCAAAATGGGTATAGACCCCTCAAGGATCAAACCCACAAAAACGACCTTTAAAGGCGTCATTCCAGGTGTAGAGGCCCATTCCACAGGCTCAATTACACTAGAAGTGGTCTTCGGATCCCCGGATAACTTCCGAAGTGAAGAGTTAATCTTCGATATAGTCCCGTTCCGCAGTGGTTATCATGCACTGCTCGGGTGAACCGCATTTGCAAGATTCAATGCGGTACCGCATTATGCATACCTCAAGCTCAAGATGCCAGGACCTCGCGGGGTTATTACAGTCAATGGAAACACAGAGCGCTCTCTCCGAGCAAAGGAGCACACTGCGGCCCTCGCAGCAGAAGCGCAAAGCAGCCTCTCAAGGCAATCAACCAGTTCGGCGTTTCAAGACCCGGACACCTTCAAGCGCGCTCGGAGCAATCGGCAAATAGACCGCCTGGCGCGATCTGAGCTCACGTAGCAATGCGGCCCCCACCCCAGTCCCAGCCAAACGGCGAAACTCGTGCCACGCGTGCATAATTACGCATTAAAAATACCATGGGCACAGGTGGGGAGGGGGGCACAACTGCGGCATGCCTCAAGACGCGGCTTAAACCGCACTAGGGGCTTCCTGTTTGGTTATTTTTCTCTTTTTTAGGACCTTAATCTCTGGAAACCCTGTCCGGTAGCACTATTGCCGAACACATGATGCAGCAACCAAGGAGGCAAAAAGCTACGTCACACCACGACATTCCCAGGTGGATTACAATAACGAGCAAAATATCTGATTTAATACTATTCCTCAGCTTGCCCTTGGAAGGGACATAGTCCAACTCTTTACTTATCGCACCATCTATATCATTCTGCTTTAACGCACCTTTTTGAATAAACAATGCATAACATTACGACTATTATTGCATTCTTGTTATATATATATATATGTGTGTGTGTGTTCATGAACGAGGCCTTGCAACCGTACACTTTGGTACGGCCAGTACACCAGGGGCTTATGTACCCCACAATATGGTGTGAAAAGTCCGAACACTTTCACAAGTGCGGCACCTCGAACTTATAGCATTATATGCATCAGCTCCGAATCATGTCTTTGGTCAAATGTTGGGTTTGCCCGGCTCTTATGTTTTGGTACCTTATGTTCCGCTCTATTGGCTAAGGTAGCGCTAGGAGAACTACTGCGATTGTGCCCCGGTTCTGCCGGGCTTAGCACCTCAGTAGAGAAAGCTAAAACTAACTATCATGATAAGGCGAGAGACTAGTCGCTGTTCGGCGAGGTTTTCGAGTCCCTAAAGACTTATGCCGCTTAGGGCGAGGGGCCGGCCCTGTCCGGCTTAAAGGCATGTATCGCGCCCCGAATTCGGCCTTCCGAATACCAGGGGCTTCGCCGAAATTTAAAATTATAGAATTCTATGGCTAAGTGAGAGTGATAAAGCATTATTAGTCTGGTTGCCTTGTTCGTTGTGCTGAGCTCCTCCCTCGAAGGACCCAAACATGGGAACAAGAGTGCTCAGGTTTATCCTGAACACCCCAACACTCGTGGCATGGGGGCAGAAGCCGAGGACTAGCCATCTCTCAGATTGGATAAACGGCCAAACAGAAGGTAATATTTTAAATTCACACAAGCGTTGCATAGCGCATATGAAACAAGTTTTCATCACACAGGATCACACGAGCAAGTTTACTCAAATATTACATCCTTGGAACATTAGTCCGCTACAATATGGGTGCCCTTCAGGACACCCTCATAATAAATTTCGGGGGTGCGATGCTCCTTGCCCTGCGGCGGCCCTTCCTCGATCAGCTTCACAGCGTCTAGCTTGGCCCACTGCACCTTCACACGGGCGAATGCCCGGCGTGCACCTTCGATGCAGACGGACCGCTTGACGACCTCCAGCCGTGGGCAGGCATCCACAAGCCGCCTCACCAGGCCGAAGTAGCTGTTCGGAAGGGTGTCGCCAGGCCACAGCCGGACTATAAAGCCCTTCATGGTCTGTTCGGCTGCCTTGTGTAGCTCGACCAACTGCTTCAGTTGGTCGCTCAGAGGCATCGGGTGTTTGGTCCCAGTATACTGAGACCAGAATAGCTTCTTCGTTGAGCTTCCCTCCTCGGCATGGTAAAACTATGCGGCATCCAACATGCTATGGGGCAAATCTACGAATGCTCTTGGAGAGCTCCGAATTCGGGTAAGTAATCGGTAATTTACTTTTACATGCTTGCTCTGCATATAGAATGCCTTACCCGCCGCTATCTTCTTCATTGCGTCGATTTCCTAGAGGGACTTTTGGGCTTCGGCCTTGGCACTTTTTGCGCTCTCAAGGGCCGCGACAAGCTCAGACTCTCGCGTCTTCGAGTCAAGCTCCAACGCCTCGTGCTTCGTCACGAGAGCCTGGAGCTCTTGCTGCACCTCGCCCACACGAGCCTCTTGCTTTTCCCGCTAGGTGCGCTCCTTGGCTGCTTTATCTTCGGCCTTGGTTAGCGCTTGCTTCAGGGTTGCCACCTCGGTCGTGGCCCCTGGCAAATATACGATGATCCTGTCATTTTGCAATCGCGTCTTCTTTTATATATATACATATCTATAGACAGGGTATTACTTACCCTTGTTCTCCTCGAGCTGCCTCTTGGCAAGGCCGAGCTCTTTCTTGGACCCCTTGAGGTCCTGCTTCAGTACGGAGACCTCCGCAGTCAGTGCGGCGGACGCCAGCAGCGAAGCCTGCATACGCATATTGACATACTCATATTAGACTCCTGCGATATTGTTTGATCCTCTGTTCGGCTTTTCTTTGTGAACACCGAACAGAGCATCAGGGGCTACTGTCTATGCGGTAATATTTTCCTATATTTCAAACACTTACCTCAAAGCCTGTTAGAAGGCTGGCACAGGCTTCAGTCAATCCACTCTTGGCGGACTGAACCTTCTAGATCACCACACTCATGATAGTGCGGTGCTCCTCGTCGATGGAAGCGCTGTGAAGTGCTTCCAGCAGATTGTCTGGCACCTCTGGATGGACAGAGGTCACCGGTACAGGCGTCTCGCCCCTCTTAGAAGGAGGCCGCCTGCCCGAGCCCGGAACCACTGGAGGTTCCGGCGCGGTGTTCGGCTGAGGGCCGAACTCGGAGCTCTTAGGGGCCTTGTCCCCTCGGCTCCCGGAGTCCGGGAGGCCGCCTTGAGGCGCCTCCGAGACTGTCTCCCCTCGACCCGGTGCCCCGTGAGACAACACCTCGGCATCGTCCGCAGGATGAAGGGAGGTGTCAGTTGGGACTGGATCGCTATCCATGTCCGACGAGCCCAGGGAGCCGTCCGATGATACATCGATACTGGCTTGTGGCGGCCTGCATAATCATGTTCGACGTTAGGGAAAGCAGTGCGACAAAGGAATGCTATGAGTTACTCTAGTATCTGAATACTTACGATCTCCCTAGGGGCTTGGCCCTGGGCAACCACTCGTCTTCGCCTTCGTAGGCGGCGGTGGAACTGTCCGGAAGGAGAGTCCTTCCCTTCTTGGACCTTTCACCCCCCCCCCCAGTTGGGGCGGCCTTCCTTTTCTTATCTCCCCCAATGGGAGGGGGAGCATCTTCTTCTTCCTCCTCGTCTTCGGGGGAGGAGTGCGCCGCAGAGTCACCGGGCGGTGAGTCCGACGACACCTGGCGTCGGGAACTCTTTTGAGTTCCCTTGGCCTTCTTGGTCTTCTTCGGCACCTTGTAAGGAGCCGGAGTCAGCATCTCCGCCAGGAGAGCGTCCGCAGTGTCTTCGGGCAGAGGAGCCGGATAGTTAATCTGCCCCGATGTCTCCACCCGGTCCTGTCAAAGGCATGGAGATTAGACCCCGCACATGATTAAGCTAGGGGAAATAAATGTCCTACGGGACATATTGAACTCACCGAATGCGCTAGGCGCTTTGCGCTTAGCCCGCGGTCCTCGGCGAGAGAGGGAGGGACCTCGGCGCCCTTGAACAGCACCCTCCAGACGTCCTTGTGCGTCATGTCGAAGAGCTCGCTCAAAGTCTGGTGCTGGGCCGGGTCGAACTCCCACAAGTTAAAATCCCGTTGTTGACACGGGAGGATCCGGCGGATGAGCATGACCTGGACTATGTTGACAAGCTTGAGCTTATTGCTTGCCATGCTCCGGATACATTTCTGGAGTCCATCCAGCTCCACGGATGAACCCCACGACAAGCCCTTCTCTTTCCAGGAAGTGAGCCGTGTAGGGAATCCGGATCGAAACTCGGGGGCAGCCACCCATTTGGCGTCGCGCGGCTCGGTGATGTAGAACCACGCCGATTGCCACCCCTTTATGGTCTCCACGAAGGAGCCTTCAAGCCATATAACGTTGGGCATCTTGCCCACCATGGCTCCGCTGCACTCTGCTTGTCGGCCGCCCACAACCTTCGGCTTGATATTGAAGGTCTTTAACCACAGGCCGAAGTGGGGCCGAATGCGGAGGAAAGCCTCACACACGACGATAAATGCCGAAATGTTGAGGATGAAGTTCGGGGCCTGATCATGGAAGTCCTGCCCATAGTAGAACATGAGACCACAGACGAATGGATGGAGGGGAAACCCCAGTCCGCGGAGGAAGTGGTGGAGGAAAACTACCCTCTCGTGAGGTTCAGGGGTAGGAACGATCTGCCCCGTGGCGGGCAGCCGATGCGCGATATTCGCGGCCAAGTATCCGGCTCTGCGCAGCTTCTTGATGTGTCCTTCCGTAACGAGGAAGCCATCCATTTGCCTCCCGCTCCGAACATGTTGGATAAGGTTGAGGGGAAGGATGTAGGTTTGGGCGTTGGAGCTCTATTATGCGAAGGTGGATGAGCAAAGGAGGAAGAAGGCGTGGATGAAAAGGTAAATCCTTATCCCTTTATATGGGCGGACGAAACTATGCATCCCCACTAGCCTGGTAAAACTCGCTTGTTCCCCAAGAGCCGTAATCGATGGCACGGTTGGGTTACCCACACCCATATTGATGAGAATCTCGTGATAAGGGGACACGATCTCTGCTTTGACAAGACGTGTCAAAAAACCGCCTCGCGTTATGTGCGGGGCTGGTGAAAGGAAGCGGTTCGAATAATCACCGGGCCATGACGTAATGTCGTGCTGCCAAAACTAGTTAGCAATTTGGATTTGCGGAAATATTATTCTCTCTACGGTGGTATGTGGAACTTATTTTGCAGGGTCGGACACTATCCTTATATTCAAATTCTTCCTTGGTGTATTCGGAGGAGGAACCCACCTTGCAATGCCGAAGACAATACTGCATGCCGGACTCATCGTCATTGAAAGCCTGGTTCAGGCGCTACTGTGGGAGCCTGGATTAGGGGGTCTCCGGACAGCCGGACTATCTCCATTGGACGGACTATTAGAATATGAAGATGCAAGATTGAAGACTTCGTCTCGTGTCCGGATGGGACTTTACTCGGCGTGGAAGGCAAGCTAGGCAGTACGGATATGTGTATCTCCTCCTTCGTAACCGACCTTGTGTAACCCTAACCTCTCCGGTGTCTATATAAAACGGAGGATTTTAGTCCGTAGGACACAACAACTACAACATACAATCATACCATAGGCTAGCTTCTAGGGTTTAGCCTCTTCGATCTCGTGGTAGATCTACTCTTGTACTACCCATATCATCAATATTAATCAAGCAGGACGTAGGGTTTTACTCCATCAAGAGGGCTCGAATGTGGGTAAAACATTTTATCCCTTGCCTCATGTTACCATCCGCCTTAGACGCACAGTTCGGGACCCCCTACCCAAGATCCGCCGGTTTTGAGACCGGCAAACACCATAGCCTCTCCGATGAAGTGTGAGTAGTTTACTTCAGACCTACGGGTCCATAGTTAGTAGCTAGATGGCTTCTTCTCTCTTTTTGGATCTCAATACAATGTTCTCCCCCTCTCTTGTGGAGAACTATTCGATGTAATCTTCTTTTTGCGGTGTGTTTGTTGAGACCAATGAATTGTGGGTTTATGATCAAGTCTATCTATGAATAATATTTGAATCTTCTCTGAATTCTTTTATGTATGATTGGTTATCTTTGCAAGTCTCTTCGAATTATCAGTTTGGTTTGGCCTACTATATTGATCTTTCTTGCAATGGGAGAAGTGCTTAGCTTTGGGTTCAATCTTGCGGTGTCCTTTCCCGGTGACAATAAGGGCAGCAAGCCACGTATTGTATTGTTGCCATCGAGGATAACAAGATGGGGTTTTCTTCATATTGCATGAGTCTATCCCTCTACATCATGTCATCTTGCTTAAGGCGTTACTCTGTTTTTAACTTAATACTCTAGATGCATGTTGGATAGAGGTCGATGAGTGGAGTAATAGTAATAGATGCAGGCAGGAGTCGGTCTACTTGTCTCAGACATGATGCCTATATACATGATCATACCTAGATATTCTCATAACTATTTTCAATTCTGTCAATTGCTCAATAGTAATTTGTTCACCCACCATAGAATACTTATGCTCTCGAGAGAAGCCATTAGTGAAACCTATGGCCCCCGGGTCTATCTTTATCATATTGATCTCCTACTACTTAGTTATTTCCTTTGCAATTTACTTTGCCTTTATTTTACTTTGCATCTTTTATCATAAAAATACCAAAAATATTATCTTATCATATCTATTAGATCTCACTCTCGTAAGTGGCCTTATAGGGATTGACAACCCCTATTTGCGTTGGTTGCGAGGATTTATTTGTTTTGTGCAGGTACGAGGGACTCGCGCGTAGCCTCCTACTGGATTGATACCTTGGTTCTCAAAAACCGAGGGAAATACTTACGCTACTTTGCTGCATCATCCCTTCCTCTTCGGGGAAAACCGCAGTGCTCAAGAGGTAGCAACATGTCATGAGACCTTTCTCGATTTGAGCCTTAAGAAAGCAATTCTCCTCAAGAATAGATGCTAAATCACTACTAGAGTTAGTAGTACAAGCATCAACATTGATAATAGGACAAGAGTAAGCCTTGGCTAGAGTTTCAAGATAAGTAAGATTGAGAGTCTCAAAACTCTTGGTAAGAAGGGTGAGCTCTTCTTTCTTAGTCTTGAAGGACATGGATAGGAGCTCACAATCCTTAGAGAGAGAAGCATTAGACTTCACAAGCTTACTTTTATCATTCATCAACTCTTCGCAAGAGTCAATAGCCTTTTTCAAGGAGGCAAGATCTTTAGTATGACCATCAATGTTTGTACCAAGTTTCAAGCCTAGTTCATCATTTCGTGCTTCCTCATATTGGACTTTCCGCTCAAGGATTTCATATTTTTACTTTTCCTCGGTGACGATGGTTTTGAGTTCTTTAATGGTGATGGTGTGCTTACTCACCATCTCCATAAGCATACGAAACATAGTGAGCTTCTTTCCTTTGAGGGAGCACATGAACTTATTTAGTTTAGCAAGCATGGGATCATCTATATCATCATCCTCCTGACTATCCTCCGCATCAAGATACTCATCACTAGGAGTAGGAGGAGTGAAAAGAGGAGGATTCGATCGTGGAGTTACCATGACCTTGTCGAGAGAGCTTTGGTCCTCTCCATCTTCTACCACGGCCTTTGACATTAGGCACATGTGAGCATTTCCCTTGTAGCCCTTCATATAGTTGTAGGTGACAACATCACCACTCTTGTTGACTAGCCTCAACGTGTTTTGAGAATCTTGAGCAACTCCGGCAACACCACTAACAACATCCAGATCAGATTCTTCTTGAGCAACCATTGCTTTCCCATCTATCTTCTTGAGCTTGGAGTTCAAAGGATTTGGCAACTTCTTCTTGGGAAAGGTCTTGGGAAACCTTGGTTTATCTTCTCTCTTCTCATAAGGACACTCGTTGGAGAAGTGATTGGTTTCTTCACAGTTATAGCATTTTCTCACTTTCTTCTTCTGGAATCTTCCTTTGATTTTTCCTGCGCTAAACTTCTTGACAAAGAGAGCCATGTCTTCAGATGAAGGGCCCTCATCGAATTCAACCTCATCACCATCTTCATCATCATCTTCTTCTTCTTCACTTTGCTCATCTTCACATACATGCTTGGCCTTCAATGCAAGATTGATCTTTGATGTTGGAGTACCATGCATGGCAAGATGTTTTGTAGCAATTGCCTTTGACTCTTCAAATAGTTGGAAGGTGGATATGATGTCATATGTAGTCATTACCTTGGAGGCATGGTGTTGTATTATGTCCCACACCATTTGGTGGTGATATGGGGCAAGAGCATGAAGCAACTTGTCCACAAGAAATCACTTAGTCATGTTAAATCCATCTTGTGTCTTGTCACACTCACACGACTCAATGTCAGCGGTGAGAGTCATGAGACGCTCAAGGAGTTGATTGGGAGTTTCACCTTTCTCCATACAAAAGTTTTGCAATTGCCCCTTGGCAATTTCATATTGAGAACTCCGGAGGGTGGAGGTACCGGTCTTGGATCTCATAATACTTTCCCATAGTTCCTTGGCACTTGTGATGTGTATGAAAGGTCTCCGTTGCTTTTCATCCATACCTCTCCTTATACACATGGTTGCAGTGTCATTGAGATTCTTGTCATAAATTTCTCTTGGTATAGGATTCTTTGGATCAACCACATGGTAACCATACTCCAAGATCTCTAGCATCTTATCATTTCCATATCGAAGATGATTCTGCATAGCAACTCTCCACAAGGCAAAATCGGAAGTGGCATCAAGTAAAGGAGGTTTGCCTTGAGGGTTATATTTTGGTTTCTCAACTTGTGGTCTTGCATAAAGTCAAGGAACACTGGAGTGATCATCGTTAGGAGGTTGGTGACCAAGTCACGGAGTAGGCACAGTTGGCCTCGAAGCCGCACCACCAGAAAGTGGCGCAAGCACCGTGGACAACGTGGCTAGTATCATTTGGGCCAAGTCCTCAAGAGAAGCATCATGCTCCTCTTTTTGCTTCGCAAGGGCCCGTTCTAGATCCTCAAAAGTAAAGGACTTGACTTCTGAAGAAGGCACACCTTTATCCTTCGGATCTGTAACAAGGGGAGTCCCATCTGGGTTCATCTCGCTCTAGGGTGGTTAAGCCACAAGAATAGAGCACGAGGCTCTAATACCAATTGAAAGGATCGAGATGGACCTAGAGGGGGGGTGAATAGGTACAATAACAAATTTTAATTGTTACTTAGCAATTTTAGGCAATAACGCGGAATATAAAAGTGAGCCTAACAATTGCAAGTGTGATACTAAGGGCTAAGCAAGATAACAAGTAACACAAGTATGTAAGTAAGAGCAATATGAAATGAGTAAGAGCTAAGAGACAAGTAACCACAAGTAGAGAGTTAGGGTTAGGGATAACCGCAACTCCAGGAGATGAGGATGTATGTCGATGTTCACTTCCTTGGAGGGAAGCTATGTCACCGTTAGAGAGATGGATGCTACCACGAAGGCATACGAACGCCACGAAGGCTCACCCTATTCTCCCTTTGAGACAACACCATGGAGGCGTTTCTCAACCACTAGTGGTAGACCTTGGGGTGGTCTCCAAACCCTCACAAACTTTTCCGGGGGTAATCACAAGGGACGATTCCTCTCCGAAAGACTCCTACCACCTAGGAGTCTCCAACCACCAAGAGTAACAAGAACGATGGGGAAAAACTCAAGACTTGCTCAAATCACGAATTCCTTTGGTGCAAAGAAGGGGAAGGAGTGGATCTATCACTTGATCGGATAACTCCTCTCAAATGCTCTCAAATCCCTTGGGGATCTAAGATTTGGTGTGGAGAAGTGAGAGAGAGAGAGAGAGTGAAATGTGTTCTAGGGTTTGTTCAAAGTGAATGGTCAACCTTATCCTGTGGGGGGAAGGGTTATATATAGTGTGAGCACAAATATGGCCGTTGTAGTCTAAGTGAATGAGTAGGCCGGACATCAGGCCTGGCAATGTACGAGGAACAGAAACATAACAGAACAGAAAACAGAGGGGCCGGACATCCGGGGGCCAAGCCCGGACATCCGGCATATCAGGAGGGCCCAGATATCCGGCAGGTGGCTAGACATCCGGTGCGATCACTAAAAGGTTACAGAACCTCGATTGTTCCATGGGTAGTAGAGGCCGGACATCCGGGATGGGGCCCGGACATCCGGCGAATCAGGAAGGCCCGGACATCCGGCGTGCAACACAACACAAAAGCACTCTCTGGATGGCTAGGCCCGGATATCCAGCAGGTAGGCCGAATATCCGGCGTGAGGCGCGGACATCCGACTTGAAGCCCGGACATCCGGCAGCCAAGAGGCAGAAACCTAAAGGTTTTATCATGTGCCTGTATGGCAAGGAGGTTTGTGACAAGAGCAAGCCTTTAACTAACCCTATCGAACCCCTCTTAATAGTGCAGGATCCTATACTCAAGAAAACAAATATGAAATCAATTTTTATGCTTCATCCTTGAGTAAAATCACTTTTTATGCTCTTGATCCACACACTTCGATGAACCGGGGACTAACGCCTGAAACTTACTTGACAACCATTGTTAGTACCCTACATGTATATTGTCATCAACATCAAAACATGATGTAAGGGCATGATTGCGCTTTCAACAAGTTCATTCTTTCTCTCCATGTTTCGATCTCTAACTCTCTCTACTACATAACCCCATTTTTCCACTCTGTTACCAAATGTATCTACCTCACACACCCGCCATTGCACCCCATGCGAGCTCTCTCTCTTCCTCCCTCCCATCCTCTCTCGCTAGATACATGCATTGCCTATCTAGCCCCCAACCTCTCGTGCGCATGCGCACACGTTGTCTATCTAGGTCACTCCCTTGAGACTATCTCACTCTTTCTTCTGCATGATGCGCCACACTTTCTCAATCTCGCTCTCTTTATCAGAGTCTCGATTAACCTCACTTTCTTTCACACACTAATGAAATATGTCCCTGTTCGGGCCTCGATCGACACACTCTATACTCTCTCACGCAGATTGTCTATCTAGGCCAGTCCATCCAAGCCGCCCCCACTATTTTGACCTCATGGCAGGCCACGCTCGCTCAATCTCTCTCTCTCTCTGTGTGTGTATGTCTCAATTGGCCTCGCTCTTTCTCAGACACAAATGATATATCTCCATGTTTGAGCCCAATTTGACATATTCATATTGTATACTCTCTCACGCACATTGGCTATCTAGGTCACTCTCTCCAACCCGTCTCACTCTTTCAATTGCACGACGACCCACACTCGCTCAATCTCTCTCCCTTTATATATGTAATCGATTAACCTTTCTTCCTCCCACGCACAAAATATATCCACATGTCTGTGACTGGATCATCTCTCAAGCTCTATCTTACAGCCCTTATCCTTCCCAAAATCTCAATCAGACAATATCCCTCCAGAGCATATATATCTTTTCAATGAATGTCGGACCACACTCACTTTGTCTCTCTATCTATCCGTGTCTCTATTGACCTTGCTTTCTCACACCGTATCTTCCACACATTGAAGCTACCTCTCCACCCCCCACAAAGACAGAGCTATTTACATTGCGAGAGGGACTCCAACTTGGATTAATTTGTGTAGGCATTTATTCCGGTGGGTTTAGATTATATTTTCATAGCATTCGGCACACAACTACTCCAAACACTGTTGCAACCCCCGCACCTCCCCCAATTGATTTCCCTTTGGCCCGGTCATCGCTCTCTCGCACGTCCTTTCTCGCCTTCAACGTCGCACCATGGTATTTTTGCAAAAAAAACTTTGTTGTTCTCTTTAATTATTACAAATAAGCTACAAAACTACACACCGATAGTCCACCTGTAATGGAACAAATTTCGGCCCACAAATTAAAGTGCTACAAATGACACACCGAGGGGCCCACCTATCATGAAACAAATTTGGACCCGTATATAAATTAAAAATTAAGAAGGAAGAGGACCGAACATGCGACCAGGGCCTTCAAGCCGCACGTCAATAGGAAACATACGTAGTACAACAATGTTTGTTGTACCCCCTTTGTTCATATAATGTTTTTACATTACCACAACATATTTAATGAATAACATGTAATATTATTTTTAGTCCATTAGTGGGACTGGCTCGTTAGCACGTACTATTCGCCTTCACTTACTAGTGGGTTCCATGTCTGATCTCTTTCCTCCCCTTCTACGTTTAGACGCATGGGCAAACACGAAGAACTCGCGGGCGATGTTGCCGTTGACCATATCTGGACGCGTTCATAAGTTACGGCACCAGTTTCACGTACTAGTAGTACTAGTCAATATGTACGTGTAATGCACGTTAATTTGGAGGTATATTAAGTGCATGCGGATATTAAGTAGGATATTATTTGCGTGTTATTATGTGATTAGCACTATTTTTTGCATTAAATTAACTACACGCTAAACGTGTTGAGCACTCGACATTGAAGCAGCTTAGGTCGTTGGATGAGAAGGAATACATGTGGCTTGATGACGTTTTATATTTAATTTGATACGGCTCTAGCAGAACATTCAATCGATCAAACCACAGATTTCATTCAGTCTGACTCCAACTTTACATTCATACAACGATCGATCTAATATAAATGGAAATGATAAACGTTCGGATTTTAAGCATGGCAATCCGAATATTTTTCATGGCAAATTTAGATTACGCAGCGGCGGCGGGGGCGTCTTTCAGTGGGAAGAGGCTCCCCTGCCGTGCTCTGTGTGTCATCGGGCCACTGACCGACGACGATGGCGGCGTCTTGCGACGTTGTTGGCGTACTCCTGGACATTAGCCCTAGCTTCAAGGAAGGCCACAATGTTCTGGACTTCGGTCTCTAGGAGCAAGTCAACTGGTGGGAGGAGGCGACTAGCGCTGGTGCAAGTAAGCAATCGACGACAGTCATGCATGCTGCTGAGGGGGGCACTGGCACCCGCGCGGGGACAGGCGCTGGCAACGGCGCAGCAGAGACATTCATGTGCACGGGCACCGGCACGGGCGCGTGCGTCAGTGCATGTGCAGGCGCATGCATTGGCAGGTGCACGGGCACCGACATGGGTGCGCGTGACAGTGCACGCGTAGGCGCATGCGCTGGCAGGTGCACGGGCGCGTGAAAGTCGTTGGGGATCTCGTGGAACCCTGTGGCATCAATCTCGGCGACAATGTGCGGCTCCCAGCCCATCAATGCCACGGGGTTGGGCGTTGGCACAGTCGGGCCGATGGGAGCCAGAACATGAGCAGGGACAGGCGTGGCGTCTGCCCGCAAGGCCGGTTCAAGCTCGTCCCAAAGCACCTTATGTTCTTGAGACTCCGGCTGGGTGTCTTCCTCAGGAAACTGGAAGACTAAGGGCAGACCATCGTGATGCGGCATGGCGTATGGTTAGGTCAGCCTAGTTGGAGGTAGGCGACAGGAGAACCGGAGAGGAAGAGAGAAGATTGTAGCGATACCGGTTATGGCGGGGTTGATTTTAAACTGCGGCGCCGGCGCCATTAAAAGTGGGGGCAGTTGGGACGAAGGGGGCGGGGGAGCCTGGTCAAAGGGCTCGCCTCCCGGTGAGCCTGCAGAGCGGTCTGCTCGCATGCCTCCCGGTCAGCAGGCGCATCGGTGTGCTCGCATGCCTCCCGTCGACTCACACGCTTGCTCGGACGACACCTGCCGATGAGAAGCGAGACTCGTGGCGGCACGTAAACGCCCATGGTTTCAATAGTGAAAGCGTTCGCCTTAACATGACAGGTCTTTGTTCCAAAATACCTTGGATCTTCGTTTGTGCAACTTCTCATAAGCAGCTTGTCTCAAATTGAAGAAACAAAATTACGTAGGAATATTTGTGCCATATCACGAGACCATGCTCAGTTTCATGAATTTCCGATCACTTTTGGATTTTTTGAAATTTAAAATCCAGTATTCAAAACAATATCATAACCTGCATCATGCAATAAATTTTCAAGTGATACATCTTTCCTGTTGTATTTCTTAAGAAAGGATTTGGTCAAACATTTTGCTTAGCTAGACTTCAGACAAGTTATATGTGCACAGTAAAAGGATAATACCTCCGTACTAGTGCATTGCCTGATATATTAACTCAAGTAGTAGGCACGAACAAACATGCTCAATTATGTGCTCATCCTGGTGTAGTACTCCTATTAGTACTAGGCAATGGAGTTGATGGGTGACCTTGGGTAGCGGCGATCGAGGGAATTGAATCGTGCTCGACACAGTAGGTAACGTTGTCTAGTTACTAAGATATCCCTCCATTGTTCATTGGTAGTCATTATGGACCGGTGACATGAGGAGAATTTCCTAGGGTTGGAATTCTGGCCACTGGGTATTCCGACTCGAAACGCGGAGGCTCGACTAGTTGGGGTTGGTTAATGTGCGTACCACGCACGCCACCAGAAGGACACAAGCCCGGTTTTTTTGAGGATGAACACGAGCCAGAGTCTGGCTGGTACGCCGTTGGGTCCTACCATTCAAGAATACGAAAGGAATCTTTTAAATTGCCAAACGAATCTATGTGTATGACAATGCCTGTATTTTCCTTGCAAATAGTAATCTCAACATGGTAATTGATTTATGACGAGTTCTTGAATTGGAGTGAGTTTGTGATATTGTAATCTCAGCGTGGATTTCACATTTCATGGTATCCCTAGTAAGTTTTTCATTGCAAATTCAAGTTTAAAAGATGAACGGTATGGTGGTGAGAAAACTATGTTTGTATCAACATATGACCACACAGACACACACACGAATACAACAACAATCCAGTAAGTATTGTGCATCTATTTTTCCAAACCATACATGTATGACACGAATTCAATAATACTCCTTATGTTCCTACATATTTGTATTTTAGAGATTTCAACAAGTGACTACATACGGAGCAAAATGAGTGAATCTACACTCTAAAATATGTCTATATACATCCGTATGTGGCAGTCCATTTGAAATATCTGGAAAGACTAATATTTAGGAATGAAGGGAGTAAAATGTAAAACATGCATGGTCCTCAATTCAATATTTAAAATGAACAGGAAACTGAAACATGAATATTAAGTCTAGTACTACATACATGCAAATGTTATGTTTAGGCGGAGCTATGTAGATTGTCGGGGGTTAACCCCTCAACCTTAGATAAAATTGTGAAGCTCTGTTTAGGATTATTTAGATTGTATTATTTGAACATTATATTTGTCCCCACCCTCCCAAACACCGATTGGTTGTGCACCCCCCCTCCCCATGAGAATATCATGTGCCCCCACACCTTAGATGCTATATGCTGATACGAGTTGCTTGGAGCTTGTAGATCTGCCATATAGCAGCTCACATGATGTCTTAATATTTTTATAGGAAACCGTAATGAGTTTGAGAATTGCACACAATTTGTACAAAAACTACTCATATGCCCTTGGATCCCATATCCAACAACCTCGAAGCTCGTATCACCGTAGCATCTAAGATGAAGGAGGACCTCATATTCTCGTGTATGTAAGAATATCATGTGCTACCACACCTTAGATGCTTTCATGATACAAGCTCTCGAAGAGCCGTTGGATTTGTGATCCAACAACTCCTCGATGGTTTGAATGTTTTTTGCGGAAAAGCCCCCAAAGAGTTCGGCCACTGCTTACAAGCACAAGACTGCTTAGGTGCCATTGGATCTCAGAGCAAACTACCTCGAAGCTCATATCACCGTAGCAACCAAGCTGTGAGAGCACCTGATGTTTTCTCGCATGAGAGAATATGAGGTGCTCCCGCACCATAGATTCTATGGTGATACGAGTTCCCAGAGATCTAACGGCTCACAGTAGGAGGTTTGAATGTTTTAGCAACATACACCTGAGGGAGTTTGGGAATTGCGCAGAAAGTACAAGTACTACGCATGTGGCATCTAATCACATATCATACGACCTAGATGCTTGTATCACTGTAGAGGCTAATTAAGCTACGGGGAATACCTAATATGAGCAACGGGGAGCCGTTGGATCCAAGCTGCAGTGGCACACATGAGGCCTGAATGTTTTATTTGCAAAAAACCTTGGAGAGTTTGGAAATTGCGCATAATTACAAAGACTACTCCCAAGCCATTGGATCTCAATTCCAACGACGTAAAAACTCGTATCACCATAGCATGTAAGTTGCAGGGTGGATGTGATATTCTATGCCGCTATCATTTTTGTTCCTAAACTTGCAAAATACGTGTAACTCGTGTCGTTACTTGTCTAACCGTGCAAAGTGTTTGTTCAAAAAAAACATCCTACACTGAAATATCGGAAGAACACACAGGGGTCCCACTTGTCATTGATCAAATTTGGACTTAAAACTAACAAATCCGAAAGACGAGATTCGAACTGGCAAACTGGACTACAAAGCGTAAGTCGATAGCCTCATACAACAACGGTTGTTGGCTTTGTCCCATAACTTGATTTCATGCAGTATTATGTTGAGTAGAGTAGAGGGAGTGGCTCGTCAACACATGCATGACCATTTACTCACTTACTGGTGGGTCCCAGCTCTATGATCTCTCTCTCCTTTCCATCGTCTAAACTTTAGACGCACGGGCACACACGAAGAGCGGCGCTAGCTTGCCGTGGTGTTATTATAACTAAAAAAAGCTTGGAAAATAGAAGAATCGCCTAGAACAAGAGACGTTGTGGATGGTCGAGACGGAGCTAACCACACCTATCCTCCATGCAATGTTAGCATGATGAAGCTGTGTGGCTAGTGGGGTGTTTTCGACCTACTGGCTGGGTCCCGAGGTTAAACCATAGGTAGTACGTCTGATACAGTATATTTTTACATGCACATTTTTGCTCTGTGCCGAGACGTGGCACACCCTACCGCGCGGTTTCGGGGTCTGGCCGGGTGGTGCACGCATATATTCTTCCTTGCCGAGACATGGGATGCCCTATCGCATGTTTTCTGGATCCTCCTCGGTCATAGCGCCAAAGCAAGTAAATGAGTCGTCAAATCATAAAAGACCATCTTTCCCGCCGAGTACATTAGTGAAGCACGGTGGCTAGCTAGTTGGGCTAGTGCGATCGATTAGCTAGGCCGCCGCCACATTTGTTTTTTCACCCATTTTTATCTCCTTGTCGGCGGGTAAATTTAAATATCCACCACGGCGTTGCTTTGGTCTTTGGTGCGGTAGGATTTTTAATTTTTTTGATTGATGGGAGCAGACACGACATGGTTTTTATTTTTGATAGACGGGAGCAGGCGCGGTGACTCCACTTATAAAACCCACTGCTCCCTGATGTGAAAATTCGTCGACTTGTGTTTTCCCATGGTGAAAACCAAAAGATTCACCCTGCTCCTCGGCTGGCTCCCTCTGCCTTCTCATATATTGCATTGCCTTTCAGCCATTTCACCCCCTTTGCTTCCTCTCCCCATTGTTTCTACCTGGTGCCATGGCGGCGCAGCAGATCATGGAGTCCGAGGTGAGGCGCCTGACACAGGAGCTCCAGGCCAAGGATGCGGAGCTCAGAGCCAAGGATGTGGAGCTCCGTGAGCTCAAGAAGGAGATGAGTGCCATGCTCCTCCTTTATGTGCGGGAGTTCATGGAGCTTCAAAAGCGGCAGGCGTCCACCACAAAGATCCTGGAGGCGTCGACGATGTTGCTGCAGAAAGTGGGAGATACTATAGGCCATCAAGCGAGCCGACTGGAGCGCGAGCGGGCCGATCGTGACGAGGTCCAGGATCGCCTCAGCCACTTGGTGGACCATGTTGCCACACATGTGTTGCAGCTGCGCGATGCCTACCATTGTGCCAGCGCGACCATGCCGGGCGTCGGGCTAAACCCATTTGACCACCCCGTCGACTTCAACGAGTTGCGACTTCCTGACCCGGTCTCCTTCTTCACCTATATCTTCGAGGAGCTGAGCCGTCTCCGTGCGACGGTGGGGGCGGAGCTGGACAAGGAGGGGTTGCGGGTTGCCGTCACCGTTGCCGAGCGAATCCTCTTAGGGCTCCGTCACTGGAATCCATTTGTGCCATGGATGACATCTTTGACGAGTTGGCTCCCGTCTACCGGCAGCGGGCTCTGCGGGCGGTTGCACCCTGCATCACCAACATCGTGCACCTCGAGATGCATAGGGACTTCAGTAGTGTTTAGGCATCCTTTTCATGGGCATGTCCATGTCTCGGCGCAACATGGCCGTTGGATCAAAATCAGACGGTGCAGATCAGTCACTGTAGCACAAAGCATGTGGGTGTGTTTGGTTGCATTCTCATCTCAATATAGTTGTTCCCTCTTTGTGCATGCTCATCTCAGCACCCCTCTTCATGCATGCACCTAGTGTATTTGTGTTAACCTACTAGTGTGAACTCATGCACCCTTCATGCACTCTGCCAAACACCCAAAGTGGGTCAAGAAGGGAACTTTTGCTCCCATCCCGTGCACCCTTCATACACCCTGCCTAACACTGATTCGTGCTTCATATGATTCATGTTCCATGGAGTACTGTAGCACCGTACTCTCCATGCGCTATAGACCTAGTTCTGTTAACATTGATCTCACGGTTCATTCTCGGCCGGATAGTCAAAAAAGGGGTACTATGTTACATTATTGTTCATATAGTTGACATGCGCACAACATCATTTGTTATCATCATATCTTATTACACTAGCAACAAGATTATGTAGTACTGACGTATGAACCACTGCACATGCCTAGTAGTAGGAGCACTGTGTAAGTTCAAGTGGCTGACGTGTTTCACACTCCTCCGTCATAAGAGTGGAAACGCTTGTTGTAATCGTTTTTTCTTCAGAAAAATAGTGGACACACTCTACCATGCGGATCCTCCTCGATGGTCGTCGGGAACCTTGCTACTCACTTTCGCCGATGTGTGGGACACCCTGCATCGGGGTCCACTTTCCATGCACTAAATTACCCCGTAGTAGAGTGCCCGACTGCATGGTAGACTACCCCGATCGAAGCGCCACAGTAATGCCCAATGAGCCATTAAATCACAAACCCCCCCTTTCCAGCAGTAAGTTGGACGGACGAAGCAACCATCATTTCACTCTTTTCCCTCAGCTTCCTCTCTTGAAGAAAACCCCAACTCGCTTATCCCTCATCTTGTTCCTCATTTCTTCAAGAAAACCCCAACCTGCTTCTGCCATTGTTCTTGTCCCCAAAGAAGGAAAGGTGAGTGCATCAATGGTGTCGATTCTGGCCAAGGCCCAGTCTTCCAACCCCGAGACTGATCCTATAAATCCCTCTCTGTTCTTCTTTTGGGTTTGTGATTATGGTTTCTTTTCTTTTATTTCTCTTTGACAGTTTCTTGATGGATGCTGGCGCACCGTCCGAACTGATTTCTATGGCTCTGGCCAAAAACGTTGAGGCTCATGGTACGAAGAAGTGCAAGCACCCACCGAGACTACCGCAGACAAGCTCAAAGCCATCACCCTGTCCAAGCCCCCCTCTCTCGGATCCCTCATTAAGCAAGTCCAGGTAATATCTCTTCTTGATGATCTTTTACTCGATCTTGATCGTGTTTTTTCATCTAACACGCAGTACTAGTACTAGTAGTACAACTTTCTGGGTGATCTTCCATGTGATTTTTGTGTGCCAAAGGACGGTTCTAAATTCCACTTTTGACCAAAACATGCAAGAGGTTGACACTGATTTCTTATAGATTACTTTCAACTACTTTATGAACATCAATGCTACCTTTGAAGAGAGTATATTTGCCTCGGTAACTTGTGTTATGGATATTGCAAGTAATCCCTGTGCTCTTGTGCCTTTGAAAACATGTTCTAGTGTCTTTGTTCCCTCATTTCTGTGTGTATATGTAGTCATATATGGAGTAAAATATCAAAAATCATCTTATATTTCTGAACGAAGGTAGTAATAAAATATTTGGTTTCTGTTTGAATTAGAACCAGGTCTGCGGTGGAGATGAAGTTCTCAAAGTCATGTCGTGTGAACTGGAAGACTTGAGGATGAGTTCTACTGCTAAACTATCCAGTTGTTTTGTCCTTGTCGCCACATGTCCTAAACTAGTGTTTTCCTGTAGCATTGTTGTCAGGCGTGTTCCCGAAGCTGTACTTGACCACAATAATTTCCTGGGTGTGCCTTCGATTACGAAGGGGTGGTTCTTGTAAAGCTTCCCGAAAAATCTGATGCGGACTGTCTTCATCATCATGTTTATGAGTGGAAAGACCACTATGTTAGGTTCTCCAAGGTTGACGAGATGGTGATGGTGCAGGTAGACACCTCTCACGAAGTCCATGGCCTACTCAGCTATGCAGGGTTCACCCCGTAGGTCGGTGGCAAGAAATAGTCTACAGAGTTTAATTAGTGCGACTTTGCTTGCCTGTAGTAAGTACTATTGTTCAGTACTTGATTTGTGTGTGTGAATGATATATTGTTTAGTACTGCCGCTTTTGGTGTGTGGTGAGTCCTGAAAACAGTCTATGTTAATGTCTATCCACTCAGTTCAGTCTGTATATTTTTGAAGTATCCGGATAATCTTTTTTGGTGTGTGGTGAACCCTGTATTGAGGACGGTTTATCAATTATGGTTACACTCCAATATCTGTATGCATTGCAGGGTTTATCGCACCCACCAGGATTTCCAGTCCCATGGATGTTCGGTCCATACAATTTGTCACGACCTTTGGACTGTCCTGCTTGTGGGAGTAGGCGGGGGCGCAGCATGCCACGCATAGTGGGACAATCAATCTTTTGTTTAGTACTTCGACATAGTGATTTCCTGGTAAGGAATCACTCGTGTCACATCAAGTAAATCTTATTGATTTAATGTCTAAATCTTATTGATTTAATGTCATGTTTTCTTACTTTTGCTGCAATTTTACGATGCAGGTTTTGCCATGTGACATTCATCACAGAATAAACTGTCTGGTTTGCTCTACGATGGTTATTTTTGCAGGTTTCACTTCTTATGTCGTGTCAGTAACGAAGGCACTGTCCATCACTTATATTACTGGAAACAATTGGATCAGTCTGTTGTTTGAGTACAAGCTGAAGCCCTATGATGAACTGCAGTTTGGTTTAACAAACACGCAACAATTGGTCCTTCTCGCATTTAAAATAAATGAAGAAAAAGACTGGATCATGGTCACGAAGCCTAGTCAAGTTAGAAAGTTGATCATAGCAGACCAGACACGATCGTTGCTATCTCACACATCGATACCACCTTCAGCAACGGATCGAGCACTAGCACCTTATCCCACGACACTTGCTCTAGCACTGACAGTGGCAGCAGCTCAGTCTGATCCACCTGAGGATTGGGCACCGACCGCGTCAGCGGATCAGGCTGATCTACCGGAGGATCGGGCATCGACACCGGCACCTGCTCCGACACCGGCACGAGCTCTGCAAGGAGCACCATCTCCGGCAGTAGCAGCACTACCAGTCGCATCGGCACGGGCACCAGCAATGGCTCCGGCACCTGCACCAACATTTGCACTTGCACTGCTCCAGCCCATGTAGCGGCAACGGAACCATCTGTTGCACCGGCAACAGACTGGGCCGCAGTTCGCACTACATATATCAAAGAACTTACAAAAACCGACATCTCCACCTTCTTGGTAAGCATTGGCCGCCCAAATGCTTCTTTCTTTTTTATTTCCATGTTGTTTCACATGATTCACTGTGTTGATCTAACTGTTTGTGTATGTCTTCTTGTTTGCAAACAGATAATTCCTAGAGCAACGAGGGAGTCATTCAACAATCCGGGAGACCGTGGCCAAGTTTCTGTTACCATGCGCAGCCTTGGTGTGAATAAACGTACTCAATATACTATAAGTACAAAGGATGGTCGCATGATGATTGATGCTAAAGGATGGTCAAGGTTCAAATCTAAATCATATCTTGCGGTAGGGGATGATGTCAAAATCGAACTTTCTCAGCAAGGAGAGCCGGTCCAAATCAACTTTGAAATTCTTCAGTAGCAGCACGCAACTGCCGAACTGATCTATCCTCCGAGAGATTTTGATGCAATAATCTGGCATGGTGAAACAAGTGTCCTGTGTGTATAAGTAGTATGATAGTATTATTTATCACGTAGTATATCGTTGATAGAATTGCAACTCTGATTGCTGGTTAGGAACTGTCGTTCGATTTCATTCTAACATTTGGCGTGCTTTATTCAATTTTGTATATTCGCCTTGCGACAGCATCTAAAACCAGTGTCTTACTGATCTCTTGCAATATGAAAAGCATTGATGTAGAACACATGGGCCCCCAAACATACAGGCCCACCGGCCTGTGGCCCAAAGTCCAGAACCGTGAGCCTGCCAGAGTATTATATTCTCAGTTGAACCCCCATATTATGTTATACTAGCAAGATGCACGTGCGTTGCATGTAACATCAAGATGCATTTGTATGAGTAGTTTATCTTGTGAGAGAAAAGGATGAACGCGGGAAGGCCTTATTTGTAAATGTGGAGAGGTGTGTGGGTACCTTTTTGCAAAATGGCCATAGTTTCCTTCCTATCCGTCAGATATAAATCGGACGGCCTATATTGCAGGATGGCAGGCACACCATCATCACCAACTATGTATTTTATAATTATGTTATATATATGTTATATATATTCCCCTTGATTTTTCTTATGTATGAAGTTGTGATATAAAAGATTTTTATATTTCTTTACAGAGGGAGTATCTCTCTGTCAAAAATATATTTATGTGTAACTAGTTACTCCTGCCTTTCTACTTCCTTTCGCTGATATGTGGGCATCCGGCAACGGGGTCCATGTGCCATGCACCAAATTAGAGGGCACAACTACACAGACTCACCCCGGTCATAGCGCCGCAGTAATGCCCAATGAGCCGCCAAATCACAAAAAATCCCCACCTTTCCAGCTTTAGCAGTAAGCTGGACGGACGAAGCAGCAATATTTCACTGGCCTGAATCCCCTTCTCCCGCGTCTGCTTGTTCAGAGAAAACCACCTCTCGGCGACTGGATAGGGTTTTCTCATGGAGAACCTTTACGAATTCTTCATCCATCCCCGATAAATCCAAGTCCCTTGGTCGGGTAATCCTAGGATGGTAGTCGCCGCTGTTGATGCATTTTTCTTCCTACTGAATCTAGTGTGTTTCATTTGCAGTGCCCAAAGTGCGATGAGCCTACAGGTTTCTGTGCCCTCGGCGAGATGCCACACTTGTTCCTTCTCATCCTAACACAGGATTTTAAAACGTGCACAATATGTTCCTAGAATCCTCTTTTCCATCCGGGAGCGTGGGGTTTTTTGAACATGTTGTCAACTAATTTGGAAATTTGCTATATTTGGATAAAAGGTACTAGTACCATGGTCAACACTAACGTGAAGGAGGAAATTATTTCTAGATTTGGATAGGGAATACATTGTGTTCTCATATTAATTTTCCTGCAGTGCATTCCTTGCTCTGCCAGAACACATGTACTCAAGATGCTCGGCCTTGCCATAACTGAATACACCAGTTTAATGGTCACATTGAAGACAAGCCATGGATATAATTTCCAAGTTGGGTTCATGAACCAAGAATATCACCACTTTTTTATGGCCGAACTTGGATAAACTTTCTCAAGTGTTACAGACTGAAAGTTGGCGCACGAATGTTGATGGAAATAGCAGAATCTGGTCTCATCTTCATTGTGATCTTCCACCCCGACGTCATTCCAATTGTTCATCCATGTTAGTTTTGTATCTGGTTCTTGCTTGTTGCCTCGATTACTTCTTAATCCACCTATTCTGTCTAAGTAATCACAATTTAACTTTAGAAGTAGCAATGAATCTCTCACGAAGATGCTACTTCTAACTAAGATTTATAATTGGTGGCACATGTAGGTTTTTTCAAAGTTAAGCAGGCTACTTGTTTGTTATTCTATAAGAACTCGACTGTTACTGATGGCACTGAAGTTGACTGGGACAACATCCACAAGTTCCTACACTTTACTGATCATCTTGAGGTCCTTGTGGGGCGTTTCAATGGTGGAAGGCCATGTGGGATATGTGTGCCACTGCTGTAGTCGTTGAACAAGTCCAACTGTGTCGAGAAACTTATGGTACGAGCTATTTTCTGTTATATATGTTACTCATAAACTCTTGTTTATACACAGTTTTACAGTTGTGATCTTCTTGAAACAGAAACTGCCCAGTTCTATTGTTCCTATACATATGCCTGACCATGGTCGGGTCAGACTTGCGCTTGGTCACAACATGATGTTTATGTCGACGTACTCCATTCCCCTTGGAGGTGAAAAGATACTTATTCATGGGTGGTCTCAAATAATGAAGGCACGTCCATCTTGGAGAATAGGACAGAAGGTTATGTTCATGCTTTTCCATGGCTCTAAAGCGAATATCCTGTTTATTGACCACATTGCGAGATGAAGCTGCTTTCAGAAGGTTGTGGATGAATGGGGTGGCGCCTGGGCCTTGTCCTGCGGCTTGGCGGCCTCACCCTTGGTTAATTGTAGGCAAAGTAGCACTGTTCGAGGCGTTATTTGTACGGCTGAACCTGTATAAGCTTTTCGCTATGTTTGTTAAGTGCCCCTGCTAGTTTCAGTTAAGGTTGTTAAGTACTCCTGCTACTTTTACAGTCTGTCGTGTTTCTTCAGCCCTGTCTTCCTCCAGCCGCCAAAACCAAACCAGCATCTGCTTGGCCGCCTGCTTCCGCCTCCCATGGCTGGCTGCGCCTCAGTGCATGCATCGCCGCCCCACCGTCTCCTAAATCGTTAATGCTGACGTCCGAGGCCTCGCTGTCGTTCTCTGCACGCTTTGGTGCGCTTGCCGTGCCGCCGCCCTCTCACATTGTCAACATGGTCAACAAATAAGAGGAATCGAGCGAGGACTGTACGTGGAGAGGATGATAGTAGGGGCCCACCATGTCCATGGCCGTACGCAAGGAAGTTCCTCATTTTTTGTTATATATACTCCATTGTCAGCGTATGGAAAAAGAAAATGCTTACTCCTAGTGGTTTCCTGACATCTGGGACCCATGACATTGTCAGCGTATATAGTCAATAGACAAGAGAACAACACAAGATTGGCTGACACCTGGGACGTAGCTGCTCGAGCAGTATTTTTTTGTTATTGTTGAGACGGAGCAGGGTTTCAACTGGGTTGTGGCCCATCTAGCCCAGGCTTATATTTTATGTTCACCACATGACTAGCCCAACTATTTTTTCTTTGTGAAAATGAGCCCAGTTTATTTTTTCTGAAGAATACCCAATCTAGGCCTACTTATTTTTCTACGCCCTGATGGGTTGCAACTCTTTCAAGACTCCTGCAAATCTTGAAAGTAATATGAAATGGGCTGTAAATATAAAAAACAGATGACAAATTGGCAATTACTTTATAATTTTTGATTTTTTCACATTTTCAGATTCCAATTTCATGGGGCTTTAACCTAATTTAAATATATCTTCAAAGTACTTTAAATCTAGCTCGACATTTCGGTATTAAAAATGTCTGGAACCCACAGAAATATGTGAAATTTCGTTTAAATTTTTAACCCTTGCCCTGGCCAACAAAAAACGGACTGCAATAAATTGCATAAGAAGTTGCAATGAGCTATAAATTGTTAAAAAAATAGGGAATGGTCTGACTTGTGGGCCTATTAAGTTAACGCGTATGCAATTTTTTTACTTATTATATACGTCAACAAATGATTCTAGCAGACGTAACCGTTGGATGTCAATCCAACGGTCGTCGTGTTTCTTCAATCTCTCATCTTCTTGCTCGAGCCGCCAAATCCAGCGTCGGCGGGACCGCCTGCTCCCGCCTCCCGTGGCCGGCTGTGGTGCCGCGTAGGCCTCACTGCCCCCTACTACTCCCACCGATGGCCAGGCCATCCCTCTACTCACCCACATCCCTCCACTGTTGTGGCTTCGTCACCTCCGGGTCATTCCCTTCTTGGGTCTCGCCGCCGTCCATCGCGCTGGTGTTCCCGGCACGGCGTCGTCAATGTTGTCAACAAACGACAACATCGGAAGAGGGATGTACATGGAGAGGCTGACAGTTGGGAACCACATGGTCCATGGCCGCACGCAAGCAAGTACCTCCTTATTATGCCAAAAAGAATGAATACTCCCAATGACAGCTCGGACCCACCAGCTATATCTTTGCATGCAAGGAATTGCCTCCTTATTACGCACAAAAAAAAGAATACTCCCCCTGCTAGCTGGGACCCACCATAGTGGGAGGCTGACTTGTGGGCCTACTAAGTTGAGGCGGACAGAGGGCTTTCTCAACTTAGTCAACAAGTGATTCTATCACTAGTGACCGTTGGATTGTTAACATCCAACGGTCGTCCTGCTTCTTCAACCTCTGATTTTCTTGCTCCAACCGTCCAAACCACCGCGTGCTCTTGCCTACCGTGGCCGGTTGTGCTGCCGCGGAGGCCACACCGCCCCCTACTACTCCCACCACTGGCCAGACCATCCCTCTACTCACCCACACCCCCTGTTATTCTGCGGCGATGGCAGCCTCACACCACAGCCGAACTAGTGAACCCTCGTACTCCTTTCCGCGTGGGAATCCAGTGCCGCGTCTTCCCCGGCTCCACTTCGTACCCTTCATAGGCCTCGCCGTCGTCCACCGCCTTGGTGCTCACGGCGCGGCGTGGTCAATGTGGTCAAGGAATGACTTCCATCAGAAGAGTACTGTACGTGGAGAGGCTGACAGCTGGGTCCATGACCGCAGCAAGGAAATGCTCCTTATTACGTGGAAAATAATGATTCCTCCACCTGACAACAGGGACCCACCGGACGGGCCACCGTATTTCGCGAAAAAAAATGTTTCCCTCTGACTGCTGGGACCCACCAGCTACACCTTCGCACGCAAGGAAGTGCCTCCTTATCCTCCCTAACAGTCGGGACCCACCTAGTCAAAGTGTACGTAGCGTTGTCATTCTGGTCGCGAACGTGTACGTACATACTGGTCGATTGGTCTATCTGTAAGCTGCAGCGATGAACTGTGCCCGAGTAAGGAAGGGCACGTGTCGTAGTAGAGGCGCACATGTAGCATGTACACGTACATACAACCAGGGTGCAAGAAAAGTAAATACGGCCACATACATACATACGGGCGGGGTCTCGAATGCCTACTCGCGCATACGTACGGCCCAGGCTCGTGTACATGGAGAGGCAACGACGGCGTCCTGTTCATCGGTAGCCAGCCGGCTGGGTCGGAACGGAGAAACTGCATCGTGTTCATCGGGAGCCAACGGATACGTCTCCAACGTATCTACTTTTCCTAACGCTTTTCCTCGTGGTTTGGACTCTAATTTGCATGATTTGAATGAAACTAACCCCGGACTGACGTTGTTTTCAGCAGAATTACCATGGTGTTGTTTTTGTGCAGAAATAAAAGTTCTCGCAATGGAACGAAACTTTGCGAGGAGTTTTTATACAATAAACAAGAATTTCTGGAGTCAAGACCTACCGGAGAAGGGGCACCTGGGTGGGCACAACCCACCAGGGCGCAACCCCCTCTCCTGGCATGCCCAGGTAGGTTGTCCCCACCTGGTGGCCCCGCAGACCCTGAAACCGATGCTATAAAATCCTATTTTTCTAGAAAAAAATCGAGGAGGAATAATGATCATGATCCATGAGACGGAGCCGCCGTCACCTCCCGTTCTTCATCGGGAGGCCAGATCTGGAGTCCGTTTGGGGCTCCGGATAGGGGGATCTTCGTTCTTCGTCATCACCAACATTTCTCCATCGCCAATTCCATGATGCTCCCCACCAGGAGTGAGTGATTCCTTTGTAGGCTTCCTGGTCGGTGAGGAGTTGGATGAGATTCATCATGTAATCGAGTTAGTTTTGTTAGGGCTTGATCCCTAGTATCCATTATGTTCTAAGATTGATGTTGTTATGACTTTGCCATGCTTAATGTTTGTCACTTTGGGCCCGGGTGCCATGATTTCAGATCTGAACCGTTTATGTTATCACCATTATATCCATGTTCTAGATCCGGTCTTGCAAGTTATAGTCACCTACTACGTGTTATGATCCAGAAACTCCGGAGTGACAATAGTCGGGACCACTCCCGGTGATGACCGTAGTTTGAGGAGTTCATGTATTCACCGTGTGTTAATGCTTTGTTCCGGTTCTCTATTAAAAGGTGGCCTTAATATCCCTTAGTTTCCAATAGGACCCCACTGCCACGGGAGGGTAGGACAAAAGATGTCATGCAAGTTCTTTCCATAAGCATGTATGACTATTTACGGAATACATGCCTACATTATATTGATGAACTGGAGCTAGTGCCGTATCGCCCTAGGTTAATGATGAATATCATCCAACAAGTCATCGATCCAATGCCTACGAATTTATCCGATATTGTTCTTGCTAAGTTACTACTGTTATCTTTACTGTTGCACTTGTTACAAAATTACTGCTATCACTGTTACTGTTATTGTTGTTGCTGCTACTATTATAAAAACTATCATACTACTTTGCTACTGATCACTTTGCTGCAGATAATTAATCTTCAGGTGTGGTTGAATTGACAACTCAGCTGCTAATACCTTCAATATATTCTTTGGCTCCCCTTGTGTCGAATCTATAAATTTGGGTTGAATCATCTACCCTTGAAAACTGTTGTGATCCCCTATACTTGTGGGTTATCACCAACCGGCTTGGACGGAAAAACCAATCGAAACGAGGCCTGGCGTACCGCAGAACGGAGGAAACAACCTTCTGTTCGACCGGCCATGGTCAAAAAGGGATCTTGTTCATCGGGAGGGGTTTGGAGTACCACAAAATGGAGGAAACAGACTTGTGTTCGAGTGCCTACGATCAAAATGGGGTCCTGTTGATTGGGAGGGGTGTGGCGTACCGCAAAACAGAGGAAACAGACTTGTGTTGGAGCGCTATGGTCGAAACGGGGGTCCCGTTCATCGGGAGGGGTGTGGTGTACCGCAAAACGGGACTCCACGGGCTACTGTTCATCTCCTCCGTCGACCTCCTCTAGCCTCCACGGGCTACTGTTCATCCACCGTCGACCTCCTCCAGCCTCCACCCGCGATTGTTCATCCACGGGCTCCTGTTCATCAAGCCTCCACCACTCCTCCACCGGCTACTGTTCAACCAGAACTCTCCACGGGGTTCTGTTCAACCACCCCTCCACGGGCTATTGTTCACCCAGCCCTCCACCGGCTACTGTTCAACCACCCCTCCACGGGGCCGTCCTGTTCATCCAGCCCTCCACGGGGTCCTGTTCATCCACCCCCAATCGGCTCGATCGGGGTCATGTTCATCCAGCGGCAATGGCCTCTACTACCACGGGGTCCTATTCGATCGGCTTCAGTTAGCAGCAGTAGCGAAGGAATAGCTCGATCGGGTTCAGTTAACAGCCAGGGATCGATCACTCGGGTTCAGTAACGCGTAGCCTGCAGTGCAATCGCTCGGGTTCAGTAGGCGGACGCCTTGCTCGGGTTCAATTAGAGTGCAACGCCTCACACACGCGCGCATACGTGTACGAGAGAAATGCGCAAGCCTTCGTCCATCGCTTGGCCCCGACCACCCACCGTAACCGGGAACTCCTCGATATTTTCCTCGCCCTCGCTTCTACCACGGTTTTTTCCGTCATGGACGGCCCAAAGAATGTAATGCAACTGCATCTCCAGCCTGCCCAGGACGAAAAGCCCATTTTCTATCATGATGTTTTGTCATAGAAGTAGGAGCCCACCACATATATGATCATACCGGGTTTTGTCACAATTATCATCATAGAAGTGTCATAAGCATGACAAAAAAATTCGTTCGGCCCAAAATGTCACGGATGTGTCTTTTTTTTGTAGTGGGATGACTAAAATTCCGTTCTCCGGAACAATGGAGCGAGCCAATGACTTATTGGAAATAATACATACCGATGTATGCGATCCGATGAGTGTTGAGGCACGCGGCGAGTATCGTTATTTTCTGACCTTCATAGATGATTTGAGAAGATATGGGTATATCTACTTAATGAAACACAAGTCTTAAACATTTGAAAAGTTCAAAGAATTTCAGAGAGAAGTGGAGAATCATCGTAACAAGAAAATAAGGTTTCTACGATCTGATTGCGGAGGCGAATATTCGAGTAACGAGTTTGGCCTTCATTTAAAAACAATGTGGAATAGTTTCACAACTCACGCCACATGGAACACTACAGCGTAATGGTGTGTTCGAACATTGTAACCGTACTTTATTAGATATATGGTGTGATCTATGATGTCTCCTACCGATTTACCACTATCGTTTTGGGGTTATGCATTAGAGACAGCTACATTCACATTAAATAGGGCACTGTCTAAATCCGTTGAGACGACACCGTATGAACTGTGGTTTGGCAAGAAACCTAAACTGTCGTTTCTTAAAATTTGGGGTTGAGACACTTATGTCAAAAGGCTTCAGTCTGATAAGCTTGAACCCAAATCAGAGAAGTGCGTCTTCATAGGATACCCTAAGGAAACAATTGGGTACACCTTCTACCACACATCCGAAAGCAAGATCTTTGTTGCCAAGAATGGGAACTTTCTAGAGAAGGAGTTTCTCTCGAAAGAAGTGAGTGAGAGGAAAGTAGAACTTGATGTGGTAATTGTACCTTCTCTCGGATTGGAAAGTTGCTCATTAGAGAAATTCGTTCCCGTGATGCCTACACCAACTAGAGAGGAAGCTAATGATGCTGATCATGAAACTTCAAATCAAGTTACTATAGGACCTCATAGGTCAATCAGAGCATGTTCCGCACCAGAGTGGTATGGTAATCCTGTTCTGGAAGTCATGTTACTAGACCATGATGAACCTATGAACTATGAAGAACCGATGATGAGCCCAGATTCTGATAAATGGCTTGAGGCCATGAAATCTGAGATAGGATCCATGTATGAGAACAAAGTGTGGACTTTGGTTGACTTGCCCGATGATCGGCGAGCCATAGAGAATAAATGGATCTTCAAGAAGAAAATTGACACTGATGGTAATGTAACTGTCTACAAAGCTCGACTTGTTGCGAATGGTTTTTGACAAGTTCAAGGAATTGACTACGATGAGACTTTCTCACCTATAGCAATGCTTAAGTCTCTCCGAACCATGTTAGCAATTGCCGCATTTTATGATTATAAAATCTGGCAAATGGATGTCAAAACTGCATTCCTTAATTGATTTCTTAAACAAGAGTTGTATATGATGCAACCAAAAGGTTTTGTCGATCCTAAAAGTGCTAACAAAGTGTGCAAGCTCCAGCGATCCATCTATGGACTGGTGCAAGCATCTCAGAGCTGGAATATATGCTTTGATGAGGTGATCAAAGCATATGGTTTTATACAGACTTTCGGAGAAGCCTATATTTACAAGAAAGTGAGTGGGAGCTCTGTAGAATTTCTGATAGTATATGTGGATGACATATTATTGATTGGAAATGATATAGAAATTCTAGATAGCATAAAAGGATACATGAATAAGATTTTTTCAAAGAAAGACCTTAGTGAAGCTACTTACATATTGGGCATCAAGATCTATAGGGACAGATCGAGACGTTTAATAGGACTTTCACAAAGTATGTACCTTGGCAAAATATTGAAGAAGTTCAAAATAAATCAGACAAAGAAAGGGTTCTTATCTGTGTTGCAAGGTGCGAAGTTGAGTAAGACTCAAAACCCGACCACGACAGAAGATAAAGAGAGAATGAAAGTCATTCCACATGCCCCAGCCATGGGTTCTATAAAGTGTTGGGGAACGTAGTAATTTCAAAATTTTCCTACGCACACGCAAGATCATGGTGATGCATAGCAACGAGAGGGGAGAGTGTCGTCCACGTACCCTCGTAGACTGTTAAGCGGAAGCGTTATAACAACACGGTTGATGTAGTCGTACGTCTTCATGATCGACCGATCCTCAGAACCGAACGTACGGCACCTCCGCGTTCAACACACGTTCAGCTTGGTGACGTCTCGCGAACTCACGATCCAGTAGAGCTCGGGGAAGAGTTTCGTCAGCACGACGGCGTGATGACGATGTTGATGAAGCTACCATCGCAGGGCTTTGCCTAAGCACCGCTACGATATAACCGAGGTGGAATATGGTGGAGGGGGGCACCGCACACGGCTAAGAGATCAACAAATCAATTGTTGTGTCTTTGGGGTGCCCCCTACCCCCGTATATAAAGGGGGGAGGAGGAGAGGGTCGGCCAAGGGAGAGGCGCGCCCAACGCGGGGCAATCCTACTCCAATTTGAATAGGGGCAAGGGGGCCACGCGCCACCTCTTGGCTGCTCTCTCTCTCTTCTCCACTAAGGCCCATAAGGCCCAATAGCTTCCCGGGGGGTTTCGATAACCCCCGGTACTCCAGTATATGTCCGAAACCTCCCAGAACCCTTCCGGTGTCCGAACATAGTCATCCAATATATAGATCTTTACGTCTTGACCATTTCGGGACTCCTCGTCATGTCCGTTCTCATATCCAGGACTCCGAACTACCTTCGGTACATCAAAACATAAAAACTCATAATACCGATCATCACAGAACTTTATGCGTGCGGACCCTACGGGTTCGAGAACTATGTAGACATGACCGAGACATGTCTCCGGTCAATAACCAATAGCGGAACCTGGATGCTCATATTGGTTCCTACATATTCTATGAAGATCTTTATCGGTCAAACCGCATAACAACATACGTTGTTCCCTTTGTCATCGGTATGTTACTTGCCCGAGATTCGATCGTCGGCATCTCAATACCTAGTTCAATCTCGTTACCGGCAAGTCTATTTACTCGCTCTGTAATGCATCATCCCGCAACTAACTCATTAATCACATTGCTTGCAAGGCTTATAGTGATGTGCATTACTGAGAGGGCCCAGAGATACCTCTCCGCAATCGGAGTGACAAATCCTATTCTTGATCTATGCCAACTCCACGAACACCATCGGAGACACCTTTAGAGCACCTTTATACTCACCAAGTTACGTTGTGATGTTTGGTAGCACACAAAGTGTTCCTCCGGTATTCGGGAGTTGCACAATCTCATAGTCATAGGAACATGTATAAGTCATGAAGAAAGCAATAGCAGTAAACTTAAACTATCAAGTGCTATGCTAACGAAATGGGTCAAGTCAATCACATCATTCTCCTAATGATGTGATCCCGTTGATCAAATAACAACTCATGTGTATGGGTAGGAAACTCAACCATCTTTGATCAATGAGCTAGTCAAGTAGAGGCATACTAGTGACACTATGTTTGTCTATGTATTCACACATGTATTATGTTTCTGGTTAATACAATTCTAGCATGAATAATAAACATTTATCATGATATGAGGAAATAAATAATACCTTTATTATTGCCTCTAGGGCATATTTCCTCCAGTCTCCCACTTGCACTAGAGTCAATAATCTAGATTACACAGTAATGATTCTAACACCCATGGTGTCTTGGTGCTGATCATGTTTTTCTTGTGGAAGAGGCTTAGTCAACGGGTCTGCAACATTCAGATCCGTATGTATCTTGCAAATCTCTATGTCTCCCACCTGGACATGGTCCCGGATGGAATTGAAGCGTCTCTTGATGTGCTTGGTTCTCTTGTGAAATCTGGATTCCTTTGCCAAGGCAATAGCACCAGTATTGTCACAAAAGATTTTCATTGGACCCGATGCACTAGGTATAACACCTAGATCGGATATGAACTCCTTCATCCAGACTCCTTCATTTGCTGCTTGCAAAGCAGCTATGTACTCCGCTTCACATGTAGATCCCGCCACGACGCTTTGTTTAGAACTGCTCCAACTGACAGCTCCACCGTTCAATATAAACATGTATCCGGTTTGCGATTTAGAATCGTCCGGATCAGTGTCAAAGCTTGCATCGACGTAACCATTTGTGACAAGCTCTTTGTCACCTCCATAAACGAGAAACATATCCTTAGTCATTTTCAGGTATTTCAGGATGTTCTTGACTGCTGTCCAGTGATCCACTCCTGGATTACTTTGGTACCTCCCTGCTAAACTAATAGCAAGGCACACATCAGGTCTGGTACACAGCATTGCATACATGATAGAGCCTATGGCTGAAGCACATGGAATACTTTTCATTTTCTCTCTATCATTTGCAGTGGTCGGGCATTGAGTCTTACTCAACTTCACACCTTGTAACACAGGCAAGAAGGCTTTCTTAGCTTGATCCATTTTGAACTTCTTCAGAACTTTATCAAGGTATGTGCTTTGTGAAAGTCCAATTAAGCGTCTTGATCCATCTCTATAAATCTTGATGCCCAATATATAAGCAGCTTCACCGAGTCTTTCATTGAGAAACTCTTATTCAAGTATCCTTTTATGCTATCCAGAAATTCTATATCATTTCCAATCAACAATATGTCATCCACATATAATATTAGAAATGCTACAGAGCTCCCACTCACTTTCTTGTAAATACGGGCTTCTCCAAAAGTCTGTATAAAACCATATGCTTTGATCACACTATCAAAACGTTTATTCCAACTGCGAGAGGCTTGCACCAGTCCGTAAATGGATCACTGGAGCTTGCACACTTTGTTAGAACCCTTTGGATCGATAAAACCTTCAGGTTGCATCATATACAACTCTTCTTCCAGAAATCTATTCAGGAATGCAGTCTTTACATCCATTTGCCAAATTTCATAATCATAAAATGCGGCAATTGCTAACATGATTTGGACGGACTTAAGCATCGCTACGGGTGAGAAGGTCTTATCGTAGGCAACTCCTTGACCTTGTCGAAAACCTTTTGCAACAAGTCGAGCTTTGTAGGCAGTAACATTACCGTCACTGTCAGTCTTCTTCTTGAAGATCCATTTATTCTCGATGGCTTGCCAATCATCAGGCAAGTCAACCAAAGTCCACACTTTGTTCTCATACATGGATCCCATCTCAGATTTCATGGCTTCAAGCCATTTTACGGAACCTGCGCTCATCATCGCTTCCTCATAGTTCATAGGCTCATCATGCTTAAGTAACATGACCTCCAAAACAGGATTACCGTTCCACTCTGGTGCGGATATTACTCTGGTTGACCTACGAGGTTCAGTAGTAACTTGATATGAAGTTTCATGTTCATCATCATTAGCTTCCTGACTAATTGGTGTAGGTGTCACAGGAACCGGTTTCTGTGATGAACTACTCTCCAATAAGGGAGGAGGTACAGTTACCTCATCAAGTTCTACTTTCCTCCCACTCACTTCTTTCGAGAGAAACTCCTTCTCTAGAAAGGATCCATTCTTAGCAACAAATGTCTTGCCTACGGATCTGTGATAGAAGGTGTACCCAACCGTCTCATTTGGGTATCCTATGAAGACATATTTCTCCAATTTGGGTTCGAGCTTATCAAGTTGAAGCTTTTTCACATAAGCATCGCAGCCCCAAACTTTAAGAAACGACAACTTTGGTTTCTTGCCAAACCATAGTTCATAAGGTGTCGTATCAACGGATTTCGATGGTGCCCTATTTAACGTGATTGCTATCGTCTCTAAAGCATAACCCCAAAACGATAGCGGTAAATCAGTAAGAGACATTATAGATCGCACCATATCTAGTAAAGTACAATTACGACGTTCGGACACACCATTTTGCTGTGGTGTTCCGGGTGGCGTGAGTTGCGAAACTATTCCACATTGTTTGAAATGTAGACCAAACTCGTAACTCAAGTATTCTCCTCCACGATCAGATCATAGAAACTTTATTTTCTTATTACGATGATTTTCCACTTCACTCTGAAATTCTTTCTACTTTTCAAATGTTTCAGACTTATGTTTCATTAAGTAGATATACCCATATCTGCTCAAATCATTTGTGAAGGTGAGAAAATAATGATACCCGCCGCGAGCCTCAATATTCATCGGACCACATACATCAGTATGTATGATTTCCAACAAGTCTGTTTCTCGCTCCATTGTTCCGGAGAACGGCTTTTTAGTCATCTTGCCCATGAGGCATGGTTCGCAAGTACCAAGTGATTCATAATCAAGTGATTCCAGAAGTCCATCAGTATGGAGTTTCTTCATGCGCTTTACACCAATATGACCCAAACGACAGTGCCACAAATAAGTTGCACTATTATTATTATCAACTCTGCATCTTTTGGCTTCAACATTATGAATATGTGTATCACAACTATCGCGATTCAACACAAATAGACCACTCTTTAAAGGTGCATGACCATAAAAGATATTACTCATATAAATAGAACAACCATTATTCTCAGATTTAAATGAATAACCGTCTCGCATCAAACAAGATCCAGATATAATGTTCATGCTTAATGCTAGCACCAAATAACAATTATTCAGGTCTAAAACTAATCCCGAAGGTAGATGTAGAGGTAGCGTGCCGACGGCAATCACATCAACTTTGGAACCATATCCCACGCGCATCGTCACCTCGTCCTTAGCCAGTCTTCGCTTAATTCGTAGTCCCTGTTTCGAGTTGCAAATATTAGCAACAGAACAAGTATCAAATACCCAGGTGCTACTGCGAGCTCTAGTAAGGTACACATCAATAACATGTATATCACATATACCTTTGTTCATCTTGCCATCCTTCTTATCCACCAAATACTTGGGGCAGTTCCGCTTCGAGTGACCAGTCCCTTTGCAGTAGAAGCACTCATGTTGGGAACATAGTAATTTCAAAAAAATTCCTACGCACACGCAAGATCATGGTGATGCATAGTAACGAGAGGGGAGAGTGTCCACGTACCCTCGTAGACCGGAAGCGGAAGTGTTAGCACAACGCGGTTGATGTAGTCGTACGTCTTCACGATCCGACCGATCAAGTACCGAACGCACGTCACCTCCGAGTTCTGCACACGTTCAACTCGATGACGTCCCTCGAACTCCGATCTAGCCGAGTGTTGAGGGAGAGTTTTGTCAGCACGATGGCATGGTGACGATGATGATGTTCTACCGACGCAGGGCTTCTCCTAAGCACCGCTACGATATGATCGAGGTGGATTATTGTGGAGGGGGGCACCGCACACGGCTAAGAGATCAACAGATCAATTGTTGTGTCTATGGGGTGCCCCCCTCCTCCGTATATAAAGGGGGGAGGGAGGAGAGGGCCGACCAAGGGGGTGGCGCACCCTAGGAGGGGGAAACCTACTCCAAGTAGGTTTGCCCCTCCCTTTCCTAGTCCAAGAAGGAGGGGAAGGAAGGAGTGGGAGAGGGGAAAGGCAAGGGGGCCCCCCTTTCCTTGTCCTATTCGGACTCAAGGGGAGGGGGCATGCCTCTTGCCCTGGCCGGCCCCTCTCTCTCTCCACTAAGGCCCAACAAGGCCCATTAGTTCCGGGGGGGGGGGGGTTCCGGTAACCCCCGGTACTCCGATAAATGTCCGAAACCTTCTAGAATCTTTCCAGTGTCCAAACATAGTCGTCTAATATATCGATCTTTACATATCGACCATTTCGAGACTCCTTGTCATGTCCGTGATCACATCCGGGACTCCGAACTACCTTCGGTACATCAAAACATATAAATTCATAATATAACCGTCATCTAACTTTAAGCGTGCGGACCCTACGAGTTCGAGAACTATGTAGACATGACCGAGACACGTCTCCGGTCAATAACCAATAGCGGAACCTGGATGTTCATATTGGCTCCTACATATTCTATGAAGATCTTTATCGGTCAAACCACATAACAACATACGTTGTTCCCTTTGTCATCGGTATGTTACTTGCTCGAGATTCGATCGTCGGTATCTCAATACCTAGTTCAATATCGTTACCGGCAAGTCTATTTACTCGTTCCGTAATACATCATCCCGCAACTAAATCATTAGTTGCATTGCTTGCAAGGCTTATAGTGATGTGCATTACCGAGTGGGCCAAGAGATACCTCTCCGACAATCGGAGTGACAGATCCTAATCCCGAAATACGCCGACTCAACAAGTACCTTTGGAGACACCTATAGAGCACCTTTATAATCACCTAGTTACGTTGTGACGTTTGGTAGCACACAAAGTGTTCCTACGGTAAACGGGAGTTGCATAATCTCATAGTCATAGGAACATGTATAAGTCATGAAGAAAGCAATAACAACAAACTAAACGATCAAGTGCTAAGCTAACAGAATGGGTCAAGTCAATCACATCATTCTCCTAATGATGTGATCCCGTTAATCAAATGACAACTCTTTGTCTATGGCTAGGAAACATAACCATCTTTGATTAACGAGCTAGTCAAGTAGAGGCATACTAGTGACACTCTGTTTGTTTATGTATTCACACATGTATCATGTTTCCAGTTAATACAATTCTAGCATGAATAATAAACATTTATCATGATATAAGGAAATAAATAATAACTTTATTATTGCCTCTAGGGCATATTTCCTTCAGTCTCCCACTTGCACTAGAGTCAATAATCTAGATTACACAATAATGATTCTAACACCCATGGAGCCATGGTGCTGATCATGTTTTGCTCGTGGAAGAGGCTTAGTCAACGGGTCTGCAACATTCAGATCCATATGTATCTTGCAAATATCTATGTCTCCCACCTGGACTTGATCCCGGATGGAGTTGAAGCATCTCTTGATGTGCTTGGTTCTCTTGTGAAATCTGGATTCCTTTGCCAAAGCAATTGCACCAGTGTTGTCACAAAAGATTTTCATTGGTCCTGATGCAGTAGGTATGACACCTAGATCGGATATGAACTTCTTCATCCAGACTCCTTCATTTGCTGCTTCTGAAGCAGCTATGTACTCCGCTTCACATGTAGATCCTGCTATGACGCTTTGTTTAGAACTGCACCAACTGATAGCCCCACCGTTTAATAAAAACACGTATCCGATTTGTGATTTAGAATCGTCTGGATCAGTTTCAAAGCTTGCATCGATGTAACCATTTACGACGAGTTCTTTGTCACCTCCATAAATGAGAAACATATCCTTCATCCTTTTCAGGTATTTCAGGATGTTCTTGACCGTTGTCCAGTGATCCACTCCTGGATTACTTTGGTACTTCCCTGCTAAACTAACAGCAAGGCACACATCAGGACTGGTACACAACATTGCATACATGATAGAGCCTATGGCTGAAGCATAGGGAACATCTTTCATTTTCTCTCTATCTTTTGCAGTGGTTGGGCATTGAGTCTTACTCAACTTCACACCTTGTAACACAGGCAAGAATCCTTTCTTTGCTTGATCCATTTTGAACTTCTTCAAAACTTTGTTAAGGTATGTGCTTTGTGGAAGTCCAATTAAGCGTCTCGATCTATCTCTATAGATCTTGATGCCCAATATATAAGCAGCTTCTCCGAGATCTTTCATTGAAAAACCCTTATTTAAATATCCTTTTATGCTATCCAGAAATTCTATATCATTTCCAATCAACAATATGTCATCCACATATAATATAAGAAATGCTACAGAGCTCCCACTCACTTTCTTGTAAATACAGGCTTCTCCAAAAGTCCGTATAAAACCATAAGCTTTGATCACACTATCAAAACGTTTATTCCAACTCCAAGAGACTTGCACCAGTCCATAAATGGATCGCTGGAGCTTGCACACTTTGTTAGCTCCCTTTCGATCGACAAAACCTTCTGGTTGCATCATATACAACTCTTCTTCCAAAAATCCATTCAGGAATGCAGTTTTGACATCCATTTGCCAAATTTCATAATCATAAAATGTGGCAATCGCTAACATGATTCGGACAGACTTAAGCATCGCTACGGGTGAGAAAGTCTCATCATAGTCAATCCCTTGAACTTGTCGAAAACCTTTTGCAACAAGTCGAGCATTATAGACAGTAACATTACCGTCTGCGTCAGTCTTCTTCTTGAAGATCCATTTAGTTTCAATGGCTTGTCGATCAACGGGCAAGTCAACCAAAGTCCACACTTTGTTCTCATACATGGATCCCATCTCAGATTTCATGGCCTCAAGCCATTTTGCGGAATCTGGGCTCACCATCGCTTCTTCATAGTTCGTAGGTTCATCATGGTCTAGTAACATAACCTCTAGAATATGGTTACCATACCACTCTGGTGCGGATCTTACTCTGGTTGACCTACGAGGTTCAGTAACAACTTGATCTGAAGTTTCATGATCATCATCATTTAACTTCCTCACTAATTGGTGTAGGTGTCACAGGGACCCGTTTCTGTGATGAACTACTTTCCAATAAGGGAGCAGGTATAGTTACCTCATCAAGTTCTACTTTCCTCCCACTCAATTCTTTCGAGAGAAACTCCTTCTCTAGAAAGATTCCAAATTTAGCAACAAAAGTCTTGCCTTCGGATTTGTGATAGAAGGTGTACCCAATAGTCTCTTTTGGGTATCCTATGACGACACATTTCTCCGATTTGGGTTCGAGCTTATCAGGTTGAAGCTTTTTCACATAAGCATCGTAGCCCCAAACTTTAAGAAACGACAACTTTGGTTTCTTGCCAAACCATAGTTCATAAGGTGTCGTCACGGATTTAGATGGTGCCCTATTTAACGTGAATGCAACTGTCTCTAGAGCATAACCCCAAAACGATAACGGTAAATCAGTAAGAGACATCATAGATTGTACCATATCCAGTAAAGTACGATTACGACGTTCAGACACACCATTACGCTGTGGTGTTCCGGGTGGTGTGAGTTGCGAAACTATTCTGGATTGTTTCAAATGAAGACCAAACTCGTAACTCAAATATTCTCCTCCACGATCAGATCGTAGAAACTTTATTTTCTTGTTACAATGATTTTCAACTTCACTCTGAAATTCTTTGAACTTTTCAAATATTTCAGACTTATGTTTCATTAAGTAGATATACCCATATCTGCTTAAATCATCTGTGAAGGTGAGAAAATAATGATACCCGCCGCGAGCCTCAATATTCATCGGACCACACACATCTGTATGTATGATTTCCAACAAATCTGTTGCTCGCTCCATAGTTCCGGAGAATGGCGTTTTAGTCATCTTGCCCATGAGGCACGGTTCGCAAGTTACAAGTGATTCATAATCAAGTGGTTCCAAAAGTCCATCAGAATGGAGTTTCTTCATGCGCTTTACACCGATATGACCTAAACGGCAGTGCCACAAATAAGTTGCACTATCATTATCAACTCTACATATTTTGGCTTCAATATTATGAATATGTGTATCACTACTATCGAGATTTATCAAAAATAGACCACTCTTCAAGGGTGCATGACCATAAAAGATATTACTCATATAAATAGAACAACCATTATTCTGTGATTTAAATGAATAACCGTCTCGTATCAAACAAGATCCAGATATAATGTTCATGCTCAACGCTGGCACCAAATAACAATTATTCAGGTCTAAAACTAATCCCAAAGGTAGATGTAGAGGTAGCGTGCCGACCGCGATCACATCGACTTTGGAACCATTTCCCACGCGCATTGTCACCTCGTCCTTAGCCAATCTTCGCTTAATCCATAGCCCCTATTTCGAGTTGCAAATGTTAGCAACAGAACCAGTATCAAATACCCAGGTGCTACTGCGAGCATTAGTAAGGTACACATCAATAACATGTATATCACATATACCTTTGTTCACCTTGCCATCCTTCTTATCCGCCAAATACTTGGGGCAGTTCCGCTTCCAGTGACCAGTCTGCTTGCAGTAGAAGCCCTTAGTCTCAGGCTTAGTTCCAGACTTGGGTTTCTTCTCTTGAGCAGCAACTTGTTTGCCGTTCTTCTTGAAGTTCCCCTTCTTCTCCCCTTTGCCCTTTTTCTTGAAACCGGTGGTCTTATTGACCATCAACACTTGATGCTCCTTCTTGATTTCTACCTTCACAGCCTTTAGCATCGCGAAGAGCTCGGGAATTGTCTTATTCATCCCTTGCATATTATAGTTCATCACGAAGCTTTTGTAGCTTGGTGGCAGTGCTTGAAGAACTCTGTCAATGACACTATCAATAGGAAGATTAACTCCCAGTTGAGTCAAGTGATTATGATACCCAGACATTTTGAGTATATGTTCACTGACAGAACTATTCTCCTCCATCTTGCAGCTATAGAACTTATTGGAGACTTCATATCTCTCAATTCGGGCATTTGCTTGAAATATTAACTTCAATTCCTGGAACATCTCATATGCTCCATGACGTTCAAAACATTGTTGAAGTCCCGGTTCTAAGCCGTAAAGCATGGTACATTGAACTATCGAGTAGTCACCAGCTTTACTCTGACAAATGTTCTTAACATTGTCAGCAGCATCTGCAGCAGGCCTGGCACCCAGCGGTGCTTCCAGGACGTAATTCTTTTGTGCAGCAATGAGGATAATCCTCAAGTTATGGACCCGGCCCGTGTAATTGCTACCATCATCTTTCAACTTTGCTTTCTCAAGGAACGCATTAAAATTCAACGGAACAACACGAGCCATCTATCTACAATCAACATAGACAACCAAGAAACTATCAGGTACTAAGTTCATGATAAGTTTAAGTTCAATTAATCATATTACTTAAGAACTCCCACTTAGATAGACATTCCTCTAATCCTCTAAGTGATCACGTGATCCAAATCAACTAAACCATGTCTGATCATCACGTGAGATGGAGTAGTTTCAATGGTGAACATCACTATGTTGATCATATCTACTATGTGATTCATGCTCGACCTTTCGGTCTCAGTGTTCCGAGGCCATATCTGTTATATGCTAGGCTCGTCAAGTTTAACCTGAGTATTCTGCATGTGCAACTGTTTTGCACCCGTTGTATTTGAATGTAGAGCCTATCACACCCGATCATCACGTGGTGTCTCAGCACGAAGAACTTTCGCAACGGTGCATACTCAGGGAGAACACATATATGTTGATAATTTAGGGAGAGATCATCTTATAATGCTACCATCAATCAAAGCAAGATAAGATGCATAAAAGATAAACATCAAATGCAATCAATATAAGTGATATGATATGGCCATCATCATCTTGTGCTTGTGATCTCCATCTCCGAAGCACCGTCATGATCACCATCGTCACTGGCGCGACACCTTGATATCCATCGTAGCATCATTGTCATCTCGCCAACTTATGCTTCTATGACTATCGCTACCACTTAGTGATAAAGTAAAGCATTACAGGGCGATTGCATTGCATACAATAAAGCGACAACCATATGGCTCCTTCCAGTTGCCAATAACTCGGTTACAAAACATGATCATCTCATACAATAAAATATAGCATCATGCCTTGACCATATTACATCACAACATGCCCTGCAAAAACAAGTTAGACGTCCTCTACTTTGTTGTTGCAAAGTTTTACGTGGCTGCTACGGGCTAAGCAACAACCGTTCTTACCTACGCATCAAAACCACAACGATAGTTCGTCAAGTTAGTGTTGTTTTAACCTTCTCAAGGACCGGGCATAGCCACACTTGGTTCAACTAAAGTTGGAGAAATTGACACCCGCCAGCCACCTGTGTGCAAAGCACGTCGGTAGAACCAGTCTCGCGTAAGCGTACGCGTAATGTCGGTCTGGGCCGCTTCATCCAACAATACCGCCGAACCAAAGTATGACATGCTGGTAAGCAGTATGACTTGTATCGCCCACAACTCTCTTGTGTTCTACTCGTGCATATGGCATCTATGCATAAAACCTGGCTCTGATACCACTGTTGGGGGACGTAGTAATTTCAAAAAAAATCCTACGCACACGCAAGATCATGGTGATGCATAGCAACGAGAGGGGCGAGTGTGTCCACGTACCCTCGTAGACCGGAAGCGGAAACGTTAGCACAACACGGTTGATGTAGTCGTACGTCTTCACGATCCGACCGATCAAGTACCGAAGGCACGGCACCTCCGAGTTCTGCACACGTTCAACTCGATGACGTCCCTCGAACTCCGATCCAGCCGAGTGTTGAGGGAGAGTTTCGTCAGCACGGCGGCATGGTGATGATGATGATGTTCTACCGATGCAGGGCTTCGCCTAAGCACCGCTACGATATGATCGAGCTGGATTATGGTGGAGGGGGCACCGCACACGGCTAAGAGATCAATTGTTGTGTCTATGGGGTGCCCCCTCCTTCGTATATAAAGGAGGGAAGGAGGAGTGGGCCGGCCAAGGGGGTGCCGCGCCCTAGGAGGGGGAAACCTACTCCAAGTAGGTTTGCCCCTCCCTTTCCTAGTCCAAGAAGGACGAGGAATGAAGGAGTGGGAGATGGGAAAGGCAAAGGGGGTGCCGCCCCCCCCCCCTTTCCTTGTCCTATTCGAACTCAAGGGGAGGGGGCGCGCCTCTTGCCCTGGCCAGCCCCTCTCTCTCTCTCTCCACTAAGGCCCAACAAGGCCCATTAGTTCCCGGGGGGGTTCCGGTAACCCCGGGTACTCCAATAAATGTCCGAAACCTTCCGGAACCTTTCCGGTGTCCAAACATAGTCGTCCAATATATCGATCTTTACGTATCGACCATTTCGAGACTCCTCATCATGTCTGTGATCACATCCGGGACTCCGAACTACCTTCGGTACATCAAAACATATAAACTCATAATATAACTGTCATCTAACTTTAAGCGTGCGGACCCTACGGGTGCGAGAACTATGTAGACATGACCGAAACACGTCTCCGATCAATAACCAATAGCGGAACCTGGATGTTCATATTGGCTCCTACATATTCTACGAAGATCTTTATCGGTCAAACCGCATAACAACATACGTTGTTCCCTTTGTCATCGGTATGTTACTTGCCCGAGATTCGATCGTTGGTATCTCAATACCTAGTTCAATCTCGTTACTGGCAAGTCTCTTTACTCGTTCCATAATACATCATCCCACAACTAACTCATTAGTTGCATTGCTTGCAAGGCTTATAGTGATGTGCATTACCGAGTGGGCCCAGAGATACCTCTCCGACAATCAGAGTGACAAATCCTAATCTCGAAATACGCCAACCCAACAAGTACCTTTGGAGAAACCTGTAGAGCACCTTTATAATCACCAAGTTACGTTGTGACGTTTGGTAGCACACAAAGTGTTCCTCTAGTAAACGGGAGTTGCTTAATCTCATAGTCATGGGAACATGTATAAGTCATGAAGAAAGCAATAGCAACAAACTAAACGATCAAGTGCTAAGCTAACGGAATGGGTCAAGTCAATCACATCATTCTCCTAATGATGTGATCCCGTTAATCAAATGTCAACTCTTTGTCTATGGCTAGGAAACATAACCATCTTTGATTAACGAGCTAGTCAAGTAGAGGCATACTAGTGACACTCTGTTTGTCTATGTATTCACACATGTATCATGATATAAGGAAATAAATAATAATTTTAGTATTGCCTCTAGGGCATATTTCCTTCAACCCAGTCTCAGGCTTAGGTCCAGACTTGGGTTTCTTCTCTTGAGTAGCAACTTGTTTGCCGTTCTTCTTGAAGGTCCCTTTCTTCTTCCCTTTACCCTTTTTCTTGAAACGGGTGGTCTTGTTGATCATCAACACTTGATGCTCCTTCTTGATTTCTACCTCCGCAACCTTTAGCATTGCAAAGAGCTTGGGAATTGTCTTATCCATCCCTTGCATATTATAGTTCATCGCAAAGCTCTAGTAGCTTGGTGGCAATGATTGATGAACTCTGTCAATGACAGTATCAACTGGAAGATTAACTCCCAGCTGAGTCAAGTGGTTATGATATCCAGACATTCTGAGTATATGTTCACTGACATAACTATTCTCCTCCATCTTGCAGCTGTAGAACTTATTGGAGACTTCATATCTCTCAATCCGGGCATTTGCTTGAAATATTAACTTCAACTCCTTGAACATCTCATATGCTCCATGACGTTCAGAACATCGTTGAAGTCCTGGTTCTAAGCCGTCAAGCATGGCACACTGAACTATTGAGTAGTCATCAGCTTTGCTCTACCTGACGTTCATAACATCTGGCGTTGCTCCTGCAGCGGGTTTGGCACCCTGCGGTGCTTCCAGGATGTAATTCTTCTGTGAAGAAATGAGGATAATCCTCAAGTTATGTACCCAGTCCGTGTAATTGCTATCATCATCTTTCAACTTTTCTTTCTCAAGGAACGCATTAAAATTCAACGGAACAACAGCACGTGCCATCTATCTACAATAACATAGACAAGCAAAATACTATCAGGTACTAAGTTCATGATAAATTTAAGTTCAAGTAATCATATTACTTAAGAACTCCCACTTAGATAGACATCACTCTAATTATCTAAGTGATCACGTGATCCATATCAACTAAACCATAACTGATCATCACGTGAAATGGAGTAGTTTTCAATGGTGAACATCACTATGTTGATCATATCTACTATATGATTCACGCTCGACCTTTCGGTCTTAGTGTTCCGAGGCTATATCTGCATATGCTAGGCTCGTCAAGTTTAACCTGAGTATTCTGCATGTGCAAAATTGTCTTACACCTATTGTAGATGAACGTTGAGCTTATCACACCCGATCATCATGTGGTGTGTCGGCACAACGAACTATGGCAACGATGCATACTCAGGGAGAACACTTTTTACCTTGAAATTTAGTGAGAGATCATCTTATAATGCTACCGTCAAACAAAGCAAAATAATATGCATAAAGGATAAAAATCACATGCAATCAATATAAGTGATATGATATGGCCATCATAATCTTATGCCTTTGATCTCCATCTCCAAAGCACCGTCATGATCACCATCGTCACCGGCGCGACACCTTGATCTCCATCATAGCATCATTGTCGTCTCACCAACTATTGCTTCTACAACTATCGCTACTGCTTAGTGATAAAGTAAAGCAATTACATGGCGATTGCATTGCATACAATAAAGCGACAACCATATGGCTCCTGCTAGTTGCCGATAACTCCATTACAAAACATGATCATCTCATACAATAAATATAGCATCATGTCTTGACCATATCACATCACAACATGCCCTGCAAAAACAAGTTAGACGTCCTCTACTTGGTTGTTGCAAGTTTTACGTGGCTGCTACGGGCTGAGCAAGAACCGTTCTTACCTACGCATCAAAACCACAATGATAGTTCGTCAAGTTAGTGTTGTTTTAACCTTCTCAAGGACCAGGCATAGGCACACTAGGTTCAACTAAAGTTGGAGAAACTAGCACCCGCCAGCCACCTGTGTGCAAAGCACGTCAGTAGAACCAGTCTCGCGTAAGCATACGCGTAATGTCGGTCTGGGTCGCTTCATCCAACAATACCGCCGAACCAAAGTATGACATGCACGTAACCAGTATGACTTGTATCGCCCACAACTCACTTGTGTTCTACTCATGCATATAACATCTACGCATAAACCTGGCTCGGATGCCACTGTTGGGGAACGTAGTAATTTCAAAATTTTCCTATGCACGCGCAAGATCATGGTGATGCATAGCAATGAGAGGGGAGAGTGTCGTCCATGTACCCTCGTAGACCGTTAAGCGGAAGCGTTATAACAACGCGGTTGATGTAGTCGTACGTCTTCACAATCGACCGATCCTCAGCACCGAAAGTACGGCACCTCCGCGTTCAGCACACGTTCAGCTCGGTGACGTCCCGCAAACTCACGATCCAGTAGAGCTTGGGGAAGAGTTTCATAAGCATGACGGTGTGGTGACGATGTTGATGAAGCTACTGTCACAGGGCTTTGCTAAGCACCGCTACGATATAACCGAGGTGGATTATGGTGGAGGGGGGCACCGCACACGGCTAAGAGATGAACAGATCAATTGTTGTGTCTTTGGGGTGCCCCCTACCCCCATATATAAGGGGGGAGGAGAGCGTCGGCCAAGGGAGAGGCGCGCCCAAGGGGGGGCAATCCTACTCCCAGTAGGTTTGTCCCCTCCCTTTCCTATTCCAAGAAGGAGAAGGGGGAAGGAGGAGGTGGAGAGAATGAAGGAGAGGGAGTCCGCCGCCCCTTCCCCTTGTCCAATTCGGATTGGGGCAAGGGGGGCCACGCGCCACCTCCTGGTTGCTCTCTCTCTCTTCTCCACTAAGGCACATAAGGCCCAATAGCTTCCCGGGTGGGTTCCGGTAACCCCCGGTACTCCGGTATATGTCTGAAACCTCCCGTAACCCTTCCGGTGTTCGAACATAGTCATCCAATATATCGATATTTATGTCTCGACCATTTCGAGACTCCTCGTCATGTCTGTGATCATATCCAGGACTCCGAGCTACCTTCGGTACATAAAACATAAAAACTCATAATACCGATCGTCACAGAACTTTAAGCGTCCGGACCCTACGGGTTCGAGAACTATGTAGACATGACCCCGACATGTCTCTGGTCAATAACCAATAGCGGAACCTGGATGCTCATATTGGTTCCTACATATTCTACGAAGATCTTTATCGGTCAAACCACATAACAACATACGTTGTTCCATTTGTCATCGGTATGTTACTTGCCCGAGATTCGATTGTCGGTATCTCAATACCTAGTTCAATCTTGTTACCGGCAAGTCTCTTTACTCATTTTGTAATGCATCATCCCGCAACTAACTCATTAGTCACATTGCTTGCAAGGCTTATAGTCATGTGCATTATCGAGAGGGCTGATACGCCTCCGTCGTATCTATAATTTTTTATTGTTCCATGCCAATATTATTCAACTTTCATATAATTTTTGGCAACTTTTTATATTATTTTTGGACTAACATATTGATCCAGTGCCCAGTGCCAGTTCCTGTCTGTTGCATGTTTTTGGTTTCGCAGAATATCCATATCAAACGGAGTCCAAACGGGATAAAAACGGAAGGAGCTTATTTTTGGAAAATATGGAAAATTTGGAAGGAAATTCAACGCGAACCAGTGCCCGATGATGGGGTTATGTACCTAGGGTAGGGTCATGGACCTATTCCAAGTAACTTACCCTAGGACGTCCCTAGAAGAGGTCACCTTCCAGTCGACCAACGAGGATTCACTCGACTGGCCTGAAGGACTCGACCACGAAGACTCACTCGACCACCAGGAGGTCAAGAGGCACTCTGCACCGCAACGGCCTGTAATTAAGTAGACTTTATGATAGTAAAGGCACTTTATGTGGGACGTTACCAGTAACGCCCCAGACTTAACTCACCTTAAACCCTCTCCTACGTGGGCTGGCTGGGGTCCTGGCGCACTCTATATAAGCCACCCCCCTCCACAGGCAGAAGGGTTCGGCACCTTGTAATCCATACATTCATAATCCACTCGACCGCCTCCGGGCTCCGAGACGTAGGGCTGTTACTTCTTCCGAGAAGGGCCTGAACTCGTACATCCTTTGTGCTTACAACCTCTCCATAGCTAGGACCTTGCCTCTCCATACCTACCCCCACTCTACTGTCAGGCTTAGAACCACGACAGTTGGCGCCCACCGTGGGGCCGGTGTTTTAGCGATTTTGTGGAGAAGTTGCAATTCTACCGAGTATTTTCATCATGGTGTCTGCTGGAGTTTTTATCGAGGGTCAAGAGATCCGTCTCGGCACTCTCACCTTCATCGCCGACGACTCCGCATGGCTCCAGGAGGCTCCACTTGACGTAGATGCGCTCCCCGTCCGCGGTGCGACGCATTTTCACGCATGTGTCCGCGGCGTTCTGCTGCGGCAACCATCGACCCAGTATCGGTCGGCTCCTCCGTCTTCCACCCTCCCGGTCTCCCGCCAGCGCAAGCGCTCAGGCCGGTCGAGGCTTCAGCGATGGGTGAGTCACGCGGTGGCTCGCCAGTCGACCACTACACAAGTTGCGGCAATCGAGCCCAACGAATCTCTCTACGGCTTGTTCGATCAGTCGACTGGCTCCGGAGAGACTGCATCCGAGTGCGGAAGCAGTGATCCAGCGGCGGAAATCTTGATGGTCGACGGGCCCCACAGCCCTCCTGGCTTCGCCCGCGGTGGTGGAGCAGGCGACGGCGGCGACCCTGCTCGAGGTTACGAAGAGTACCAGCCCGAGCCACTCGACTCTCTGCAAAGAGAAGAGCTTCGCCGCAGGAACGAGGATCCCCTGCGTATTCCCATCGCAGGAGAAACCCCCGAGGCTCGTGCCTTGGAGGAGGCGCGTCTGGCCAATTTGGCCGAGCGCACTCGACTGGAGAACCTTCAGCGAGCACTCGACGAGCGCGCGCGGCAACGAGTTCCCGACACCAGTCGACGTCAACTCTTCCCGCCGACTCAGGTATATCGAACCCCAATTCAGAATTTAGCAGCTGCGACCCGTATAGCAGAGTCCATTCAGCCTTCGCAGTCAGAAGCTGGCAGAGGTTTGCTGCAGATCAGGGATCTGCTCCGGGCAGCAGGAGATCAGAATTCAGCCGTGTCTCAGTCGCGCAACAGAATTCACAGTCGATCTGTCACTGTGAATACGGTTCAGTCGGCTCACATCCCCAGATCGCCTCCGCGGCGCGAAGGACGTGAGAATCGGCGAGATCAATATGGCGACAGACTCGACCGAGATGATAGGCGTCGAGTGCCCTATTCCCCTCCGAGGGGTGGGTCCTACGCTCCTCGGCAGCCAGATGATAGGCGTCAGTACAATACAGGGCGTAGGGTTCCAGTTGACCCCAGAGAGCCAGGCTTCGACGCGCGATCCATTATCGTGCAAGGGTTGGTCGACCGGAACAGAGTCCATCGAGGCGCACTCGACAGAGATGTGCCCACGAGCAGTCGAGTACATGTTTCTGGTCCTGAATGTTTCAGCAGAGCTATCAGAGCCGCAGTTATCCCCCCCCCCCAATTTCAGGCTGGCAACAGGAGTCAGCAAGTTCACTGGTGAGTCTAAGCCTGAAACTTGGCTTGAAGACTACCGAGTGGCAGTTCAGATCGGTGGTGGGAACGACGAGGTGGCCATGAAGCATTTGCCCCTCATGTTGGAAGGTTCTGCCAGGGCATGGTTGACTCAATTACCTCCTAGCAGCATTTACACTTGGGAAGATCTGTCCCGAGTGTTCGTCAGAATGTTTGAAGGGACTTGCAAGCGACCAGCGGGATTGACAGAGTTGCAAGTCTGTGTGCAGAAAACCAGTGAGACTCTAAGAGAGTATATTCAGAGGTGGATCACTTTGCACCACACTGTAGAAAATGTCTCTGACCATCAGGCAGTATGCGCCTTCAAAGATGGCGTCAAGAACAGAGAACTGAGTTTGAAATTTGGTCGAACCGGTGACATGACCTTGAGTCGGATGATGGAGATTGCTACCAAGTACGCCAACGGCGAAGAAGAAGATCGACTCCGAAGCGGCAAGCACAAGCCGAGTCAGTCGGAAAAAGGAAACACCAGTCGGAAACAGAAGCGGAAGGCTGAACCGGCAGCTCCTGGAGAGGCTCTGGCCGTGACTCAAGGAAAGTCTAAGGGGAAACCAAAAGGATCCTGGAACCCCAAGAAGGTGAAGGATAAAGAAGGGAACGACGTGATGGATATGCCGTGCCACATTCACACGAAGAAAGATGAAGAGGGGAATATCATTTACCCAAAGCACACCACTCGCCAATGTCGACTCCTGATCCAGCAGTTTCAGGGAAAACAGTCTAAGGACAAGGAGAAGGAGTCGGACAAGGCCGAAGACAAAGAGGACAGTGAGGGAGGATATCCGCATATCAACTCCACTCTGATGATCTTCGCAGATGTGGAAAGCAGAAGTCGACTGAAAGTGATTAACCGAGAGGTTAACATGGTTGCCCCAGCAAAGGCAAATTATCTGAAGTGGTCTCAAACACCCATCACATTCGACCAATCTGATCACCCGACTCATATTGCCACCCCTGGGAGGCAAGCTTTGGTGGTCGATCCAGTTGTCGAAGGCACTCGACTGACAAAGGTGCTGATGGACGGTGGAAGTGGGCTGAATCTGTTATATGCAGACACGTTGAAAGGTATGGGCATTCCGATGTCCCGACTGAGCACTAGTAACATGAGCTTCCATGGAGTTATACCAGGGAAGAAGGCCGAGTCACTCGGCCAGATAGCTTTGGACGTAGTGTTTGGCGATTCAAAGCATTTTCGCAAAGAAAAGTTGACGTTCGAGGTCGTGGATTTTCAAAGTGCATATCATGCCATTTTGGGGAGACCAGCCTATGCACGGTTCATGGCTCGACCATGCTACGTGTACCTCAAATTGAAGATGCCCGGTCCCAAAGGTGTGATCACTGTCACCGGTGATAGGAAAAAGGCAGAGGAGTGCTTTCAGAAGGGCTCCAAAATTGCCGATTCCCAAGTAACAGCGGTCGAGTTCGAAGAATACAAGCAAAACGCAGATCCGAGTGACTTGCTGCGATCCAAGAAGCCCGCCACAGAATCTGCATTCCAGTCGTCCGGTGAGACGAAGCCTGTTCACATTCACCCGACCGACCCCGAAGCAGCTCCGACCCGCATCTCCACAACGCTCGACCCAAAATAGGAAGAAGCGCTCATCCAGTTCCTCCGTGAGAACTGGGACATTTTTGCATGGAAGCCCGCTGACATGCCAGGTGTTCCCAGGGGACTGGCTGAGCATCGCTTAAGAGTCGACTCGTCTGCAAAGCCAGTCAAAGAACATCTTCGGCGGTCCGCCGTCCAGAAGAGAAAGGCCATCGGTGAAGAAGTGGCTCGACTGTTGGCGGCAGGATTTATCCGAGAGATATTCCACTCCGAGTGGCTCGCTAATGTCGTCATGGTTCCTAAGAAGGACAAGTCGCTCCGAATGTGCATTGATTTCAAGCACATCAACCGGGCCTGCCCGAAAGATCACTTTCCTCTCCCTCGCATAGATCAAACTGTTGACTCGACCGCGGGATGCGAGAGGTTGTCTTTTTTGGATGCTTACTCCGGGTACCACCAGATCCGTCTGTATGGGCCCGATGAAGTAAAAACAGCTTTCATCACTCCATTCGGGTGCTTCTGCTATATCACCATGCCATTCGGCCTCAAGAATGCCGGAGCCACATTTATGCGAATGATCCAGAAGTGTCTACTCACTCAAATCAGTCGGAATGTGGAAGCCTATATGGATGATATTGTTGTCAAGTCACGAAAAGGTTCCGACCTGCTCGCTGACCTCGCCGAAACATTTGCCAACCTCAGAAGGTATGATATCAAGCTCAATCCATCAAAGTGCACATTTGGAGTCCCTAGTGGCAAGTTACTCGGTTTTCTCGTTTCCGAACGGGGAATCGACGCCAACCCAGAAAAGATTGGCACTATTCTCCGAATGAAACGCCCTGTGCGAGTGCACGATGTCCAGAAGCTTACTGGATGCTTGGCCGCATTAAGTCGATTCATCTCACGACTCGGTGAAAAGGCATTGCCTCTTTACCGACTGATGAAGAAAGCTGACAAGTTCGAGTGGACTCCAGAAGCTGATGCAGCGTTTGCCGAGCTAAAAGCTCTGCTCTCCACCCAACCGGTGCTTGCTGCTCCAATCAGCAAAGAGCCTCTGTTGCTCTACATCGCAGCCACAGGACAAGTCGTCAGTACTGTGCTAACGGTCGAGCGGGAAGAAGAAGGAAAAGCTCTCAAAGTTCAGCGCCCAGTGTATTATTTGTCTGAAGTCTTGACTCCATCCAAGCAGAGATATCCTCATTATCAGAAGCTTGTGTATGGAATATACATGACCACAAAGAAGGTTGCTCATTATTTCTCTGACCATTCAATCACAGTCGTCAGCGACGCTCCACTATCAGAGATTTTGCACAACAGAGATGCAACTGGTCGAGTGGCCAAATGGGCGATTGAACTTCTTCCCCTTGATATCAAGTTTGAGGCAAAGAAAGCCATTAAGTCCCAGGCAATAGCAGATTTCCTCGCCGAGTGGATCGAACAGCAGCAGCCGACTGAAGTTCACTCAGAGCATTGGACCATGTTTTTCGATGGTTCTAAGATGTTGAATGGTTCCGGTGCTGGGGTTGTCCTGGTTTCCCCCAGAGGAGATAAGCTCAGATATGTGCTCCAGATTCACTTTGATTCCTCCAACAATGAGGCAGAATATGAGGCCCTCCTATATGGGTTGCGCATGGCCATTTCACTCGGCGTCCGTCGCCTAATGGTCTATGGCGACTCGGATTTAGTGGTCAATCAGGTGATGAAAGAGTGGGACGTGAGAAGCCCAGCCATGACTGGATACTGCAGTGCAGTGAGGAAGCTGGAGAAAAAGTTCGAGGGGTTGGAGCTCCATCATATACCCCGACTGAAGAATCAAGCAGCTGATGATCTAGCAAAGATAGGTTCCAAGAGAGAAGCCATTCCGAGTGGTGTGTTCTTGGAGCATATACATGCTCCGTCAGTCAAAGAAGACCCTTTCACCGAAGAAACTCCGCAGCCTAAGAGCGCCACAGATCCGACTGAAGTGGAAGTCCCAGCAGTGGTCGACTTGATCATGGAGGTTTTGGTGGTCATTCCCGACTGGACGATTCCGTATGTCGCATATATCTTGAGGAAAGAGCTTCCGGAAGATGAGGAAGAGGCTCGACAGATCGTCCGTCGATCTAAGGCCTTTACCGTAATCAAAGGACAATTATATAGAGAAAGTGCGACTGGAGTCGGCCAGAAGTGCATAACGCCAGAAGAAGGTCGACTCATCCTCAATGATATTCACTCAGGGACCTGCGGTCATCATGCGTCCTCCCGGACCATCGTGGCCAAAGCATACCGAGCCGGATTTTACTGGCCCAAGGCGAATGAGATGGCAAAGGAGATAGTGGATAAGTGCGAGGGATGTCAGTTCTACTCGAATATGTCGCACAAACCTGCGTCAGCTTTGAAGACCATCCCGCTCGTCTGGCCTTTTGCAGTTTGGGGGCTGGACATGGTCGGCCCTTTGAGAACAGGATGAAGTGGCTTCACGCATGTACTGGTGGCAGTCGACAAGTTCACCAAGTGGATCGAGGCTAAACCCATCAAGAGCCTCGACACCGGTACTGCTGTTAGCTTCATCAGGGAACTAATATTCAGATATGGAGTCCCGCACAGCATCATTACAGATAATGGGTCGAACTTTGACTCAGAAGAATTCAGAACCTTCTGCAACTCCCAGGGCACACGGGTCGACTACGCATCAGTCGCCCATCCACAGTCGAATGGACAAGCAGAGCGAGCTAATGGACTGATTCTCAAGGGACTAAAGCCGCGACTGATGCGTGATCTCAAACACGCGGCCGGAGCTTGGGTCGACGAACTTCCATCTGTACTCTGGGGACTGCGAACCACGCCCAATCGGTCGACCGGAAGAACTCCATTCTTCTTGGTCTACGGAGCCGAAGCAGTCTTGCCGAGCGATCTTCTCCACAATGCTCCTTGAGTCGAAATCTACAACGAAGCAGAAGCTGAACAAGCGCGTCAGGACGCAGTCGACCTTTTAGAGGAAGAAAGGGAGATGGCTCTGATCCGGTCGACCATCTACCAACAAGATCTGCGCCGTTTCCACGCCCGAAATGTGAGAGGCCGAGCCTTCCAGGAAGGGGATTTGGTTCTCCGAGTGGATCAGCACAAACCACACAAGCTCGCTCCTTCTTGGGAAGGCCCCTTCATCGTCACCAAGGTTCTCCACAACGGGGCGTACCGTCTTTACAACGTCGAGCATAATATCGACGAGCCCCGAGCTTGGAACGCGGAGCTACTCCGCCCATTTTACACTTAAGTTTTATCACTCCGATGAGTTGCAATAAAGTACTTCTGTAGTTCATGGGTTTAGAAATAATAGTGTCATCACTTTTTATTTTTGTCCACATAAAAACTCCCCCTCAGTGGGTGGCTTAGCCGCGAATCCGTTTCGCCTAAGTTTGTAAAAATCCTACCGAGTGGTGAGCCAGACTCTCACTCGGAGGCTTAGCTGCGAATCCGTTTCGCCTAAGTTTATCAAAATCCTACCGAGTGGTGAGCCAGACTCTCACTCGGAGGCTTAGCTGCGAATCCGTTTCGCCTAAGTTTATCAAAATCCTACCGAGTGGTGAGCCAGACTCTCACTCGGAGGCTTAGCTGCGAATCCGTTTCGCCTAAGTTTATCAAAATCCTACCGAGTGGTAAGCCAGCCTTCCACTCGGGGGCTTAGCTGCGACCTCGTGCTCGCCTAAGTTATAAAAATCCTACCGAGTGAAGAGCAATCCTCCCACTCGGGGGCTTAGCTGCAGCTTCGTGCTCGCCTAAGTTTATAAAAATCCTACCGAGTGAAGAGCAATCCTCTCACTCGGGGGCTTAGCTGCAGCTTCGTGCTCGCCTAAGTTTATCAAAATCCTGCCGAGTGAAGAGCAATCCTCTCACTCGGGGGCTTAGCTGCAGCTTCGTGCTCGCCTAAGTTTATCAAAATCCTACCGAGTGGTAAGCCAGCCTTCCACTCGGGGGCTTAGCTGCAGTCCAAGCACTCGCCTAAGTTATAAAAATCCTACCGAGTGAAGAGCAATCCTCTCACTCGGGGGCTTAGCTGCAGCTTCGTGCTCGCCTAAGTTTATCAAAATCCTGCCGAGTGAAGAGCAATCCTCTCACTCGGGGGCTTAGCTGCAGCTTCGTGCTCGCCTAAGTTTATCAAAATCCTACCGAGTGGTAAGCCAGCCTTCCACTCGGAGGCTTAGCTGCGACCTCGTGTTCGCCTAAGTTATAAAAATCCTACCGAGTGAAGAGCAATCCTCTCACTCGGGGGCTTAGCTGCAGCTTCGTGCTCGCCTAAGTTTATCAAAATCCTACCGAGTGGTAAGCCAGCCTTCCACTCGGGGGCTTAGCTGCAGTCCAAGCACTCGCCTAAGTTGTGAAAATCCTACCGAGTGGTAAAACCAGCCTCCCACTCGGGGGCTTAGCTGCAGCTTCGTGCTCGCCTAAGTTTATCAAAATCCTACCGAGTGGTAAGCCAGCCTTCCACTCGGAGGCTTAGCTGCAGCCTCGTGCTCGCCTAAGTTACAAAAAACCTACCGAGTGAAGAGCGACCCTCTCACTCGGAAGCTTAGCTGCAGCCCAGTGCTCGCCTAAGTGGACCAAAGAATAGGTCGATTGCAGAAAAGGCGCCTTGCTGTGAACCTGCAAAAGACATTTTGAGCCGAAGGCAATCATATTCAAGCGCCAAATTCAAGTTTGAATTGATATCTAAAGGAACCGAAAGTGCTCAGGCGTCAAGCCTGTTAAAGTTTGTCGGTTACAATTCCACTCGGCATACCGAGGCAAATTTAAAGAGTCGAGCCAGAAGAAGTTTTTTACCCCTCCTGTGGAGGGCTGGAAGGTGCAACAAATTCATCAAGGTCAATTCCGTCGGCGATCCGAGTGGCAGCTGCAAGAAAAGTCTCCATAAAAGACCTGAAGTCGTGCTTCTTGGTATTGGCCACCCGAAGGGCCGCCAGCTTCTCCTCTCGTGCATCTTTGCAGTGGACTCGGGCCAGACACAGAGCGACATCTGCACCACACCGAGCCGACGACTTCTTCCACTCTTGCACTCGACCAGGGATCGTGTTCAAGCGGGCCATCAGCGACTCAAGGTCATTCTGAAGTGTCTCCTCAGGCCAGAGCGTCGAGTTGATGCGAGAAGTGGCGGCCTTCAGCCTTGCGAGATAGTCCACGACAGCTGCAACACGAGACTCCAGTCGGAAAACATCCATGGCAACTTCATCGTTCACCGGAGAGTTGACGGGGTCAAGGTTTGGCTCCAGTCGGCTGGTTTCCTCTTCAAAGTTTTGACAAAATTCTGCAAGGGTGATCACTAAGTCAAGGGGATAGTCGAATGGAAGAAGCCACAGTTGGAAATATTTGCCAAACATGGAGGTTTACCTTCAAGCATAAGAAACAGCTTCTTGGCAAAGCCACTCAGGAAGGCCTCTAGTTCAGTTTTCTTCTCAGTCAATTTGCTGACTTGGTCGGTCAAGGCAGCTTTGTCAGTTCTCAGTCGACTGACTTCCTTGTTGGCAATCCCAAGAGCAGTTTTCAGATTGGTATTGTCTTGTTCGAGCTTGGTGACTGAAGCTAACTTCTCGTCAGCAAGCTTGATCTTCTCAGCTAGCTCAAGGTCTTTCTTCTGCTGGGCCTCCCTTACCTTACCTGCAAGTCACAGCAAGATCAGATGCTGAAACAAGCAAGGGGAAAAGCAGTCGTCAGGGTCTCACCAAACATACCTTCAGTCTCCTCCTTTGCCTTTGCCAGCTTCTCCTGAACCAGCTTCAAGCTCAGCTCGACTTGAGTATGCTTCTGTTCCAGCTCTGAGTAGCGAGCCACAAGATCACAAGAGTTCTGCGAAGAACCAATCGACTAAATGTCAAAAATAATTCACTTCCTAGTGAAAAAGGGAAAAACACACGTTTCTAAGACTACAGCCGAATACAAGCATTCGACCGTAGTCTCGGGGACTACACCCAGTGGGTGCACTCAGCGTGCCCCCACTAATCCTGTTGAAGACAAAGTCGACCAGTCGACCTCAAAAAAAAAACACAGTGTGCGAGATGCATTCTCTAAGACTGTGATCAACTGCAAGCAGTCGACCATAGTCTCGGGGACTACACCCAGTGGGTGCACTCAGCGTGCCCCCACCGGTTTGCGAAATCCAGTCGACCAGTCGACTGACAGAAGATTGACATCATAAAGCCTAAGGCCGACTGCCAGCAGTCGACCTTAGCCTTGGGGACTACACCCAGCGGGTGCACTCAGCGTGCCCCCGCTAACACGGAGTTTATTCGACACACCCAGTGGGTGACTAATATAAATTCCGGAAAAGAAAAATTTTTGGTAGCATATCCAACAGAACAAACAGCGGTCGACTGACCTAGACATTGCTTTGGAGGGCAGAACTGGCGTCATAAGCTGCCTGGCTCGCGTCCCGGATGGTCTTCAGCTGCTCCATCATGAGTCCCGCCTGGCATATCGCCTCCTTCGCTGCGCCAGCTTGGTCCTCTGGGACGTGGTGCGTCGTGAAGAGGGAAGGCTGCTGAACACTCGTCAGTGGATTCGCGAAGGACACCGTGTGTCGAGTGGTGTTCTCTTCCTCCACAGTCAGAATTTCAGGCGCCGGCACATCCTGAGGCACCTTACTGGCGGACGCTTTCCGACTCCTCCTGTGCTTCAGCGGCTCTTCATCCTCATCATCATCAGGAAGATCGATAACAGTGTTGGGTGGAGCTGCGGAGAAGGATCAGGATCAGAGATCGCGAGTCAGTCGACTAAGAATGGTATTAAGAACACAGTACCAGGATTCGAAGTTGCTGCGTCCTCCATCTCGTGGTCATCGGCCCGGGCCGAGGTCTCAGAAGTAGCAGCACTGCAAAGGATCAGTCGACTAACCTCAGCGTCGACCAGAGATAAAGTTCGCACAGAATAAGGAAATATGAGCAACACAATTACCCTGATATGGTGGGGATGGACACCTTCATCTTCGGCAGGAGCTTGGTCGGCTTCGATGAGGCCGCCCTGGGCTGCTTCGGCGCCTTTTCAGTCGGCGCCGGAGAGGTGGTCCGAGGGCGCTTGGTCGACTGAGTGGCGGTCGCAACCCCATTACCACGTTCGGTCGAAGGGTCGTGGACAAGCTTCGACCGCCTTTCTGAGCGCGGTGGAACGACCTCCTCCTCCTCTTCTTCCTCGTCCTCGATGTCATCTTCATCACCTTCATCATCATCATCGTCGTCATCGTCCCCTGCAGCATCCGAGTCCCATTCCTCCTCTTCCTGGCTCTCGCCCCCGCTCGCCTCGCCCCCGCTCGCCTCGCCTTCCTCAGTCGAGGCTTGTGCCCCATTGGGCATCGAGTACAGCTCGGTGAGGGCCTAGCAGACGCCCAAACAAGGATCAGTCGACCAGTCGGCAGGGTTAACAGAAATGAATACGACAAGGACTCAGTGGAGGGCAGAGCAAGTGTACCTTGTTTGGGTTGCTGTTGTGGTCGAGTGGAGGAATCCTTCTGGCTCCGCGCGGGTTGTCCCTGTTTCCGGTAACGGCTACCATCCATCTTTCCAGAGTGACATCGTCGACTTCTTCTGGATGGACTCTAGTCTCGTCTTCGGGCCCACAGTACAACCACATGCAGTGGCTCCGGAATTGAAGGGGTTGGATGCGACGCCTGAGGAAGACCTCCAGAAGATCCATGCCCGTCACCCCCTCCCGAACCAACTGCACCACGCGCTCCATCAACATCTTCACGTCGGCTTTCTCCTCCGGAATCAGCTTCAGAGGGGAGGGCTTGTCCACTCGGTCCATGGTGAACGGAGGGAGTCCACTCGACTGCCCTGGCGTCGACTGGACCTGGCAGTAGAACCAAGTCGACTGCCAGCCTCTGACGGACTCGGGAAAGCTCATGGGCGGGAAAGTGCTATTATTCCTCACCTGAATCCCCAGGCCCCCACACATTTGGACGACTCGGGTCTTCTCATCACCTGGGCTAGCCTTCTTCACGGTCTGAGAGCGGCACGTGAAGATACGTTTGAACAAACCCCAGTGCGGTCGGCAGCCCAAGAAACCCTCACACATGGACACGAATGCAGCAAGATAGGCAATGGAGTTTGGGGTAAAGTGGTGGAGCTGCGCTCCAAAGAAATTCAAGAAGCCACGGAAGAAAATGCTTGGGGGCAAGGAAAACCCGCGATCAACATGAGTGGCCAGAAGCACACACTCACCCTCTTCTGGCTGTGGCTGCCACTCCTTCCCCGGCAACCTCGCAGCTCCGTGAGGGATCAAGCCCTCGTTGGCCATGTCGAGGAGGTCCTTCTCCGTGATGGTCGACTGGATCCAGTCTCCTTGGACCCAGCCTTTCGGCAGGCGGGATCTGGACGAGGACCCTCTGCGGCTGGTGGACCTCCCCTTCGCCTTCTCTGATGCCGACGCCTTCTTGGCACGCTCCAGCACCACCGTCTTCTCCTTGGCCATGGTCGCCGGTGAGATGCACGAAGGGAAGTGGTGCGGGGGCGAGAGCGAGCACGCTGAGCAGGGAGGAAGGAAGCAGAGGGAGAGAGGGAGAATGCTGAGGCGCAACACAGAAATCCTCGCCGGGCACATTTATAAGGTCCCTTCCGAGTGGCTGACATGTGGGCCCGGTCGATCTAATCATATCTGAGAGCAGTTATGAGGACTGGATACGTGGCGAAAAAGGCGGCGCGGAGATCGAGGCGTCTATGCCCCGTCCCATCCGAACGCCGCGGTCCGCCCCGCTTCGCGCGCGCCCCCAAATTTCGCACCCCGCGGAATCCGCGAGCAACGAATCAGTCTGTCAGACGCGGTGTTTCCGGCGATCCGTCGCTCGGAGATCGTCGAAGCTCGAAAGATCACTCGACGCAAAAATAGAATGGATCGAGTCGACCGAAGACAAATTGCTCCCTGTCAACGAAGAGATTCTTTGATCCAGAACAGCGCACAACTAGAGCGCAAAGGTTAATCGGAAACGACATCAACTCCTTCTTCACTCGAAGCCTCAATCCATTCGGGGGCTAATGATGGGGTTATGTACCTAGGGTAGGGTCATGGACCTATTCCAAGTAACTTACCCTAGGACGTCCCTAGAAGAGGTCACCTTCCAGTCGACCAACGAGGATTCACTCGACTGGCCTGAAGGACTCGACCACGAAGACTCACTCGACCACCAGGAGGTCAAGAGGCACTCTGCACCGCAACGGCCTGTAATTAAGTAGACTTTATGATAGTAAAGGCACTTTATGTGGGACGTTACCAGTAACGCCCCAGACTTAACTCACCTTAAACCCTCTCCTACGTGGGCTGGCTGGGGTCCTGGCGCACTCTATATAAGCCACCCCCCTCCACAGGCAGAAGGGTTCGGCACCTTGTAATCCATACATTCATAATCCACTCGACCGCCTCCGGGCTCCGAGACGTAGGGCTGTTACTTCTTCCGAGAAGGGCCTGAACTGGTACATCCTTTGTGCTTACAACCTCTCCATAGCTAGGACCTTGCCTCTCCATACCTACCCCCCACTCTACTGTCAGGCTTAGAACCACGACACCCGAGGTGGTCACGAGGCAGGGGGCGCCCCCCCCCTTAGGGCGCGCCCCCTACCCTCATGATCCCACTGTAAGGCGGTTGACGCTCTTCTTTTGCCGCAAGAAAGCTAATATTCGCAAAAAAATCACGGCGAAGGTTTCAGGCCAATCGGAGTTACGGATCTCCATATATATACGAAACGGTGAAACAGAGCCAGGAGAGAACGCAGAAGCAGAGAGAGACAGAAAGATAGATCCAATCTCGGAGGGGCTGTCGCCCCTCCCACGCCATGGGAGCCAAGGACCAGAGGGGAAACCCTTCTCCCATCTAGGGAGGAGGTCAAGGAAGAAGAAGAAGAAGAAGAAGAAGAAGAAGAAAGGGGGCCCTCTCCCCATTGCTTCCGGTGGCGCCGGAGCGCTGCCGGGGCCATCATCATCACTGCCATCTTCACCAACAACTTCACCACCATCATCACCAACTCTTCCCCCCTCTATGCAGTGGTGTAACCTCTCTCTTACCCACTATAATCTCTACTTAAACATGGTGCTCAACGCTATATATTATTTCCCAATGATGTATGGCTATCCTATGATGTTTGAGTAGATCTGTTTTGTACTAATGGCTATTTGATGATCATGATTGGTTTGAGCTGTATGTCTTATTATTGGTGCTGTCCTATGGTGCTCTCCGTGTCACGCAAGCATGAGGGATTCCCGCTATAGGGTTTGCAATATGTTCATGATTTTCTTATGGTGGGTGGCGTGAGTGACAGAAGTACAGACCCGAGTAAGTAGGTTGTTTGCGTATGGGATAAAGGGGACTTGATGCTTTAATGCTATGGTTGGGTTTTACCTTAATGAATCTTTAGTAGTTGTGGATGCTTGCTAGAGTTCCAATCATAAGTGCATATGATCCAAGTAGAGAAAGTATGTTAGCTTATGCCTCTCCCTCAAATAAAATTGCAATAATGATTACCGGTCTAGTTATCGATTGCCTAGGGACAAATAACCTTCTTGTTGACAAAAGCTCTTTACTAAAACTAATTTAGTTGTGTCTTTATCTAAACAGCCCCTACTTTTTATTTACTTGCTCTTTATTATCTTGCAAACCTATCCAACAACACCTACAAAGTACTTCTACTTTCATACTTGTTCTAGCTAAAGCGAACGTCAAGCGTGCGTAGAGTTGTATCGGTGGTCGATAGAACTTGAGGAATATTTGTTCTAGCTTTAGCTCCTCGTTGGGTTCGACACTCTTACTTATCGAAAGAGGCTACAATTGATCCCCTATACTTGTGGGTTATCAAGACCTTTTTCTGGCGCCGTTGCCGGGGAGCAATAGCGTGGGGTGAATATTCTCGTGTGTGCTTGTTTGCTTTATCACTAAGTAATTTTTATTTGTTGTTCTTAGTTGTTCTCTATCTTTAGTTATGGATATGGAACACGAAATACCAAAAAAATTGCAAGTAGTAGCAGCAATTGTTTATACTATGATGGGTTGCCTTCTATGTTTAGTTATGGATACTATGATGTGTTCTCTATCTTTAGTTGTTCTCTATCTTTAGTTATGGATACTATGATGTGTTCTTAGTTGCTGCTACTACTTGATGGGTTGCCTTCTATGTTTCCAATATGATAATATTGCAAGAAATTGTTTATACTATGCATTGGCCTTTACTTTGTGTGCACGAATTGTTCTTTTATGACATGCTGATGCATAGGAAGAGAGTTAGACTTCGTCATTACATGATACATGTTACCTTGTGCTCACCACTAAATTACAAATCATTGTTAATTAAAATTGGCTTTGATATACCTTGGGATCCGGGTGGATTCACTACTTGAGCACTATATGCCTAGCTTAATGGTTTTAAAGAAAGCGCTGCCAGGGAGACAACCCAGAAGTTTTAGAGAGTCATTTATTTCTGTTGAGTGCTTTTATATAGTTTAAAAACAACAAAAATAAAGAGGGGAACCCAAAACTTTTTCTAAAAGAAAAGTGAAAGTGAGAGAGACGAGCATTGTGAAAGTGGGGGACGTCCTTGAACTTTGTTCGTGCCCATGGGAACTTTGTGAATCTTAATTACAGAAACCTTTCAAAAAAAATAATTATCCCCTTGTACAATTCCATTGTATTATAAAAATAATGTGCCATGGTTTGCCTTTAGGATGTTTACATTTGCTTGATGGTTTGTACGGTGCAGGACAGAAACTTTGGCTGTAGTGTGCGATTTTACATTTTTAGCTGGAACGTCAAATGGTTCTTATTCTTTTTGCACTGTCTTCCTATACAAATTGTTTATTTTTCCTAATTTTGGTAGAATTTTTAAAGTATCAGAAGTATAGTGAATGTTCAGATTATTACAGACTGTTCTGTTTTAGACAGATTCTGTTTTTGAGGCATAGCTTGCTTGTTTTGATGAAACTATCAATTTATATTAGTGGATTAAGCCACGAAAAAGTTATATTACAGTAGACACAATGCTAAAACAAAATATGAATTGGTTTGCAACAGTACCTAGAGTAGTGATTTGCTTTATTATACTAACGGATCTTACCGAGTTTTCTGTTGAAGTTTTGTGTGGATGAAGTGTTCGATGATTGAGAAGGTTTCGATGTGAGAAGAAGGAAGAGAGGCAAGAGCTCAAGCTTAGGGATGCCTGAGGCACCCCAAGTAAATATTCAAGGAGACTCAAGCGTCTAAGCTTGGGGATGCTGGGGAGGCATCCCCTCTTTCTTCAACAAATATCGGTATGTTTTCGGATTCGTTTCGTTCATGCGATATGTGCAAGTCTTGGAGCGTCTTTTGCATTTAGGTTTTTATTTTTCTTTTTATGCACCATGCTGGTATGAGATAGTCCTTGGTTGATTTATAGAATGCTCATTGCACTTCACTTATATTTTTTGAGTATGGCTTTATAGAATGCTTCATGTGCTTCACTTATATCATTTGAAGCTTGGATTGCCTGTTTCTCTTTACATAGACAACCGCCATTTGTAGAATGCTATTTTGCTTCACTTATACTTGTTAGAGCATGCGCATATCTTTTGTAGAAAGAATTAAACTCTCTTGCTTCACTTATATCTATTTAGAGAGATGACAGGAACTGGTCATTCACATGGTTAGTCATAAAATCCTACATAAACTTGTAGATCGCTGAATATGATATGTTTCATTCCTTGCAATAGTTTTGCCATATAAAGGTGGTGATATTAGAGTCATGCTAGTTGAGTAATTGTTAAATTGATAAATACTTGTGTTGAGGTTTGCAAGTCCCGTAGCATGCACGTATGGTGAACCGCTATGTAACGAAGTCGGAGCATGAGGTGTTTATTGATTGTCTTCCTTATGAGTGGCGGTCGGGGACGAGCGATGGTCTTTTCCTACCAATCTATCCCCCTAGGAGCATGCGCGTAGTACTTTGTTTCGATTACTAATAGATTTTTGCAATAAGTATGTGAGTTCTTTATGACTAATGTTGAGTCCATGGATGCACTCTCACCCTTCCATCATTGCTAGCCTCTCTAGTACCGCGCAACTTTCGCCGGTACCATGAACCCACCATACTTTCCTCAAAACAGCAACCATACCTACCTATTATGTCATTTCCATAGCCATTCCGAGATAAATTGCCATGCAACTTCCATCATCATCATATACATGACTTCAGCATCATTGTCATATTGCTTTGCATGATCGTAAGATAGCTAGCATGATGTTTTCATGGCTTGTCCGTTTTTTGATGTCATTGCTACGCTAGATCATTGCACATCCCAGTACACCGCCGGAGGCATTCATATAGAGTCATATCTTTGTTCTAGTATCGAGTTGTAATATTGAGTTGTAAGTAAATAAAAGTGTGATGATCATCATTATTAGAGCATTGCCCAAAAAAAGAGAGGCCACAGAAGCCTAAATAAAAAAAGGACGGCCAAAGAAGCCCGCAAGAAAAAGAAAAAAAAGAAAAAGGGGCAATGTTACTATCCTTTTACCACACTTGTGCTTCAAAGTAGCACCATGTTCTTCATATAGAAAGTCTATTGAGTTATCACTTTCATATACTAGTGGGAATTTTCATTATAGAACTTGGCTTGTATATTCCAACGATGGGCTTCCTCAAATGCCCTAGGTTTTCATGAGCAAGCAAGTTGCATGCACACCCACTTAGTTTTAGTTTGAGCTTTAATAAACTTATAGCTCTTAGTGCATCCGTTGCATGGCAATCCCTACTCCTCACATTGATATCTATTGATGGGCATCTCCATAGCCCGTTGATACGCCTAGTTGATGTGAGACTATCTTCTCCTTTTTGTCTTCTCCACATAACCCCCATCATCATATTCTATTCCACCTATAGTGCTATGTCCATGGCTCATGCTCATGTATTGCGTGAAAGTTGAAAAGGTTTGAGAACGTCAAAAGTATGAAACAATTGCTTGGCTTTTCATCGGGGTTGTGCATGATGTGAATGCTTTGTGTGGTGAAGATGGAGCATAGCCAGACTATATGATTTTGTAGGGATGAGCTTTCTTTGGCTATGTTATTTCAATAAGACATAATTTCTTGGTTGGTATGCTTGAAATATTATTGTCTTTATGTCAAAGGATAGATTATTGCTTTGAATCACTCGTGTCTTAATGTTCATGCCATGATTAGACATATGATCAAGATTATGCTAGGTAGCATTCCACATCAAAAATTATCTTTTTTATCATTTACCTACTCGAGGACGAGCAGGAATTAAGCTTGGGGATGCTGATACGTCTCCGTCGTATCTATAATTTTTTATTGTTCCATGCCAATATTATTCAACTGTCATATACTTTTTGGCAAATTTTTATATTATTTTTGGGACTAACATATTGATCCAGTGCCCAGTGCCAGTTCCTGTCTGTTGCATGTTTTTGGTTTCACAGAATATCCATATCAAACGGAGTCCAAACGGAATAAAAACGGACGGAGCTTATTTTTGGAAAATATGGAAAATTCGGAAGGCAAATCAACGTGAACCAGTGCCCGAGGTGGTCACGAGGCAGGCCCCCCTTAGGGCGCGCCCCTACCCTCGTGAGCCCACCGTAAGGCGGTTGACGCTTTTCTTTTGCGCAAGAAAGCTAATATTCAGGAAAAAATCACGGCGATGGTTTCAGGCCAATCGGAGTTACGGATCTCCATATATATATGAAACAGTGAAACAGAGCCAGGAGAGAACGCAGAACCAGAGAGAGACAGAGATAGATCCAATCTCGGAGGGGCTCTCGCCCCTCCCACGCCATGGGAGCCAAGGACGAGAGGGGAAACCCTTCTCCCATCTAGGGAGGAGGTCAAGGAAGAAGAAGAAGAAGGGGGGCCCTCTCCCCCTTGCTTTCGGTGGCGCCTGAGCGCTGCCAGGGCCATCATCATCACCGCCATCTTCACCAACAACTTCACCGCCATCTTCACCAACAACTTCACCGCCATCATCACCAACTCTTCCCCCCTCTATGCAGCGGTGTAACCTCTCTCTTACCCGCTGTAATCTCTACTTAAACATGGTGATCAACGCTATATATTATTTCCCAATGATGTATGGCTATCCTATGATGTTTGAGTAGATCTGTTTTTTCCTAATGGCTATTTGATGATCGTGATTGGTTTGAGTTGTATGTTTTATTATTGGTGATGTCCTATGGTGATCTCCATGTCGCGCAAGCGTGAGGGATTCCCGCTGGAGGGTTTGCAATATGTTCATGATTTTCTTATGGTGGGTGGCGTGAGTGACAGAAGCACAGACCCGAGTAAGTAGGTTGTTTGCGTATGGGATAAAGGGGACTTGATGCTTTTATGCTATGGTTTGGTTTTACCTTAACGAATCTTTAGTAGTTGCGGATGCTTGCTAGAGTTCCAATCATAAGTGCATATGATCCAAGTAGAGAAAGTATGTTAGCTTATGCCTCTCCCTCAAATAAAATTGCAATAATGATTACCGGTCTAGTTATCGATTGCCTAGGGACAAATAACCTTCTTGTTGACAAAAGCTACTTACTAAAACTAATTTAGTTGTGTATTTATCTAAACAGCCCCTAATTTTTATTTAGTTTCTCTTTATTTTCTTGCAAACCTATCCAACAACACCTACAAAGTACTTGTAGTTTCATACTTGTTCTAGGTAAAGCGAATGTCAAGTGTGCGTAGAGTTGTATCGGTGGTCCATAGAACTTGAGGGAAAATTTGTTCTACCTTTAGCTCCTCGTTGGGTTCCACACTCTTACTTATCGAAAGAGGCTACAATTGACCCCCTATACTTGTGGGTTATCAAGGGCCCAGAGATACCTCTCCGACAATCGGAGTGACAAATCCTATTCTTGATCTATGCCAACTCCACGAACACCATCGGAGACACATGTAGAGCACCTTTATAATCACCCAGTTACGTTGTGACGTTTGGTGGCACACAAAGTGTTCCTCTAGTATTCGGGAGTTGCACAATCTCATAGTCATAGGAACATGTATAGGTCATGAAGAAAGCAATAGCAGTAAACTTAAATGATCAAGTGCTAAGCTAACGAAATGGGTGAAGTCAATCACATCATTCTCCTAATGATGTGATCCCGTTGATCAAATAACAACTCATGTCTATGGCTAGGAAACTCAACTATCTTTGATCAATGAGATAGTCAAGTAGAGGCATACTAGTGACACTATGTTTGTCTATGTATTCGCACATGTATTGTGTTTCCACTTAATACAATTCTAGCATGAATAATAAACATTTATCATGGTATGAGGAAATAAATAATAACTTTATTATTGCCTCTAGGGCATATTTCCTTCATAAAGTATGACATGTTGTGTACCAGACCAATTGTGTACCTTGCCATGAGTTTGCCAAGGGGTACAATGGTGATCCAGGAGTAGATCACTGGACAAGGGTCAACATTATCCTTAGTTACCTAAGAGGACTAAGGAAATGTTTCTCAGTTATGAGGTGATAAAAAGTTCATTGTAAAGGGTTACATCGATACAAGCTTTAACACCGATTCAAATGACTCAGAGTATCAATCTGGATACATATTGAAAGTGGGAGCAATTAGCTATAGTAGCTCCATGGAGCGCACTGTAGACATAGAAATTTGCAAAATACATATGGATACGAATGTGACAGACCCGTTGACTAAACCTCTCTCACAAGTTGTAAGTGCATCTAGTGCCACCCCAAGTTGGTTTTGGAGTATTGACGACAAACTTGGTTGAGGGACTAATGTGTTTGTGAGAATTGCAGGATAACACAGGTAGTATTCCCTCATTGATTCGGTTTACCTACCAGAGATGACTCCTAAAAATGTGTGAAGACATTGAAGACAATGGTGGTCTGTGAAGAGATTCACATTGAAGACTATGACATGAGAAGACATTGTATGAAGACTATGGAGTATGAAGACATAGTTGTTTCGTAGTTTCCTTTTCTTCTTTGTTGAGTCATAGGAACCACCGTACTGTTAAGTGGGGTCCAAGTGAACAAAGTCAGAGTGATTGATGTGATGCTCAACCAAATCCTATGTCTTCGAGCGAAGACAATGAGAGCAAATCTTATCCAGAGCTGGATAAGTCGGCTTTACTTGTAGCCCAAGTCAAGTTGCCGCTTGTGTTTGAAATCTGACCGTTGGACACATGTCAGTTCCTTAGTGACCCAGGGTCAGTTCGGACAAATCAGGTCGGGTTGCCTCCTGGCTATAAATAGCCCACCCCCTACACCATAAATTGGTGGCTGCTCAGAGTTAGTGCACGACTTTTGTTGTTTGAGAGCAACCCACCTCCGAAGCGTTTGAAAGAGATCCTTGCTAGGACAAAGCCCAAAACACCCAGACCAAAGAGTGTTAGGCATCACTGAAGTCTCTCTGTCTGCGTGATCTGAAGACTTGTTACACTTGAGGACTATGAATCCTCCAGCCGGTTAGGCATCGCATTCTGAGCATCCAAGAGTCATTGTGGATTGCCGGTGAACAAAGTCTGTGAAGGTTTGGAAGTCTACCTTGAAGACTTACCAGAGTGATTGGGCGAGGATTGTGTGTCCTTAGCTCAAGGGGAATAAGGTGAAGACGCGGTCTTATAAGTTGGATCTCATCCTCCCTAACCAGACGTACAGTTGTCACAGCAACTGGAACTGGTCTACCAAACTCGTGTCCTCTCCAAGCAACTGGTTCTATCCTTCTCATCCTTTACTTTACACTTGTGTTCATGAAGTCATTGCCTGCTTGCATGATCTGATTGGCTTCACTGTGTGAAGATTGTTTGCTTTTTGGCTTCATACTATCTTCCATCCTGATCCATGCTACCTAGCTGCAGATAGTCTTCGTGCTTTCACTTCATTGCTTACTTGACTATGGCTTGTCTAGTGTAGTCTACCTTCCGCTGCATATCAATAGGTTCATTTCTATTGTTTGTCTTCAAAGCCCCCGTGTTTTGAAGACTTCATAAAAATCGCCTATTCACCCCCCTCTAGTCGATAACTAGCACTTTCAATTGGTATCAAAGCAAGGTGCTCCCTTGTTCTGTGTGATTCGGTTTAACCACTGGAGTTTTAGCTATGTCGACTGCAGGGATAATCCAGGTCTCCATTGTGTGCCCCATTTTCGATGGTCATGATTATCCCCGATGGAAGGCTATGATGAGGAAGCGCCTTCTTGCTATGGACAATGAGCTTTGGACTGTCACGGAGATTGGTCTCACCGATTTATTCAAGATGGTGCATGTTGACGATATTCAGAAATACACTTTTCTGGATACGAAGGCGAAGGTTGTTATATGCTCCTGTCTTTCAAGAGACGAGTTCAGGCGCGTCAAGCATCTCTGCAATGCAAAGCTTATATGGGACCGGATCTCTGACGTTTATGAAGGTCATCGAACATGTCAGGACCCATGGTTCCTTGAATTCAAAGAGTCACTCAAAACAATGACTCCCGAACCTAAGCTATCTTCTCCCACCTACTGCTTCATGGCACGTGGTGCCAAGGTAAACTCACAAGATGCTTACTTTCAAACTTCAAGTGAAGATGACTCTGAATGTGAATCTAAACCCAGCTACAAAACACTTGCTAAAATTGCAACAGAACAACAAAATGCTATGGAACATATTCAAAAGTTGCTAGACAAAGGCGATGACCTGTTGGACGCGGAAATGACTCGAACTCAGTCCTTAATTGAAGACATTAAAAGTCTTCATGTTAAGTACGAGGAACTAGAAAGTCGTCATGAAAAGCTCTCAACTACTCATGAAAAGCTCTCCTATGATTATCTTTAAAGGAAGCAAGAGCTTGAGAACTTGATATCAGCTCATGAAGATCTTCAAAAGGAGAATGAGTCACTCTGCACTCAACAGATCAGGTCCGCTCAGGAAGACTTTGAGATCCCATGTTTAAAATGTCTTGAGCGTGATAATACTGCTTCTGTTGCTGGATATTCTATTGTTTCTACTGTTGCTATGTCTTCAACTGCTAATGTGGAAACTAACCCCTCTTCTGAGGATGCCACTACTATTGCTGATGAGAATGCCAGGTTGAAGACATTGCTTGAAACAGAGATGTACAAAAGCCTCAAAGGGCATCAGACACTGTGTGATGTCCTCAAGAAACAGATTCTGAACCGAAACCCTAGGAAAGAGGGTGTTGGGTTCAAGAGGAAAATGAATGTTGATGGTTCCTACTAGAAGCCTAAGCAGTACCCCAAAACCACATGGGTTGCTGCAAAGGGACCTTCAGTGGATCCATCTACCTTATCCGGCTTCACTTGTGCTAACCCTACTATCATTGATGAATCCTTTGATGTAAACTATAAACTGTTTAAGAATCAGAATGGTGAAGTGTTTGCCAGGTATATTGGTACTAACTGCAGGTATGGACTCCCTTTGAGGAAGATCTGGGTGCCCAAGAGTTGTCTTGTGAATCTTTAGGTCAATGTCAACATGACACCACCTGGGAAGAAGACAAACCCCAGACCAAAGGATTCATACAGACAGAGGACTCACCAGAGTCACCCTAACACCATTGTTTTGTAGGGAAACCATACTCAGACTTATGAATATGAGCGTGTTTCATCAAACCGCTATGTTCATAATACCAAGAACTATTTTGCTTATTCTTATGAGTATTATTCACCTCGTGCAAGGCTATTTGCTAGGGCTCTGATACATCTCCATCGTATCTGCTTTTCCAAACACTTTTGCCCTTGTTTTGGACTCTAACTTGCATGATTTGAATGGAACTAACTGGACTGACGTTGTTTTCAGCAGAATTGTCATGGTGTTATTTTTGTGCAGAAATAAAAGTTCTCGGGATGACCTGAAAATTAATGGAGGATTATTTTGGAATATATAAAAAGTACTGGAAGAAAGATCCATGTCAGGGGGGCCACCACCTGTCCACGAGGGTGGGGGCGCGCGGCGCGCCCCCTGCCTCGTGGGCCCCTGACGCTCCACCGACCTCAACCTTGACTCCATATATTTACTTTCAAGGATAAAAAAACAGAGAGAAGGATTCATCACGTTTTACCATACGGAGCCACTGCCAAGCCCTAAACTCTCTCGGGAGGGCTGATCTGGAGTCCGTTCGGGGCTCCGGAGAGGGGAATCCGTCGCCATAGTCATCATCAACCTTCCTCCATCACCAATTTCATGATGCTCACCGCCGTGCGTGAGTAATTCCATCATAGGCTTGTTGGACGGTGATGGGTTGGATGAGATTTGTCATGTAATCGAGTTAGTTTTGTTAGGTTTGATACCTAGTATCCACTATGTTCTTAGATTGATGTTGCTATGACTTTGCTATGCTTAATACTTGTCACTGGGGCCTGAGTGCCATGATTTCAGATCTGAACCTATTATGTTTTCATCAATATATGAGAGTTCTTGATCCTATCTTGCAAGTCTATAGTCACCTATTATGTGTTATGATCTGTTAACCCCGAAGTGACAATAATCGGGATACTTACCGGTGATGACCGTAGTTTGAGGAGTTAATGTATTCGCTATGTGTTAATGCTTTGGTCTGGTACTCTATTGAGAGGAGGCCTTAATATCCCTTAGTTTCCATTAGGACCTCGCTGCCACGGGAGGGTAGGGCAAAAGATGTCATGCAAGTTCTTTTCCATAAGCATGTATGACTATATTCGGAATACATGCCTACATTACATTGATGAACTAGAGCTAGTTCTGTGTCACCCTAGGTTATGGCTGTTACATGATCGATCGCATCCAGCATAATTCTCCATCACCGATCCAATGCCTACGAGCTTTTCCTGTATTGTTCTTCGCTTATTTACTTTTCTGCTGCTACTGGTACAATCACTACAAAACCCAAAAATATTACTTTTGCTATCGTTACCACTACTATCATATTACTTTGCTACTAAATACTTTGCTGCAGATATTAAGTTTCCAGGTGTGGTGGAATTGACAACTCAGCTGCTAATACTTGAGAATATTCTTTGGCTCCCCTTGTGTCGAATCAATAAATTTGGGTTGAATACTCTACCCTCGAAAACTATTGCGATCCCCTATACTTGTGGGTTATCAAGACTATTTTCTGGCGCCGTTGCCGGGGAGCATAGCTCTATTCTTTGAGTCACTTGGGATTTATATCTGCTTATCATTATGAAGAACTTGAAAGATCAAAGAACCAAGATTTTTCCCTCAACTACGAGGGGAGGTAAGGAACTGCCATCTAGCTCTGCACTTGATTCACCTTCTGTTTTGAGTAAACTTGCGACATCTAAACCTGCTTCTACTATTAATTCTGATATGTCGCTTGTTATTGATGATGCCACTTATGCTATGCATGATACTTATGATGAAACTACTTATATGCTTGATACCATTGTCCACTTGGTGGATTTCTTGATGAACAACTTGCTAGGGCTAGAGAGAATGAAATTATTGAAACTGATAATATTGATGAAAGTGATGATGAAGATTCTCCCCCTAGATATGAATTACCTGTTGTTCCTGAGGGTTACGTTATGGATGAAGAAACTGCTAGAGACTTTCTTGCTTGCAATGATAGGAGTGATCTTAAGAAACTCTTAGCTAAGCTGAAACAAAAATCTCTGAATGCTAGAATGAAATATGATCCTGCTTATGCTACTTCACCTATCTTTGTTACTGATAAGGATTATGAATTCTCTGTCTCCCCTGATATATTTACTTTGGTTGAATCTGATCCTTTCTATGGCTATGAATGTGAAACTGTTGCGACACATCTTACTAAATTGAATGATATAGCCACCCTGTTCACTAATGATGAGAAAACTCGCTACTACTATATCCTTAAAATATTTCTGTTCTCATTAGAGGGTGATGCTAAGATATGATTTAATTCTCTTGATCCTGGTTGTGTGTGTAGTCCCCAGGACATGATGTATTACTTCTCTACTAAATATTTCCCTGCTCATAAGAAACAAGCTGCTTTAAGGGAAATATATAATTTTGTGCAAATTGAAGAAGAGAGTCTACCACAAGCTTGGGGGAGGCTTCTCCAATTACTTAATGCTTTGCTTGATCATCCTATCAAGAAAAATGAAATACTTGATATCTTTTATAATGGACTAACTGATGCTTCCAGAGATTACCTGGATAGTTGTGTTGGTTGTGTTTTCAGGGAAAGAACTATTGATCAAGCTGAAATTCTATTGAATAATATGCTGACTAATGAAAATAATTGGACACTTCCTGAACCAACTCCTAAGCCAACTCCGAAGAAAAGGGGTATTCTATTTCTCAGTCCCGAAGATATGCAAGAGCCAAAGAAATCTATGAAAGAAAAAGGTATTAAAGCTGAAGATGTTAAGAATTTACCACCTATTGAAGAAATACCTGGTCTTAATTCATCACCTATTGAAGAAACACACGGTCTTGATAACCCTACACAGGTAGTAAAGGTAAATTCTCTCTATAGATTTGATGAAGGTGATATTCCTCGTAATAAGTCTGCTAGCCAATGCTTAGATGAGTTTGATAATTTTATTGTTAAACAAGAAAATTTTAATGCTTATGTTGGTAGATAATTGAAACACAATGCTGATATGCTTGAACACTTGGGTGATTATATGGCTAGTGTTAAAGGTGAACTTAAACTTATTAGTAAGCATGCTTCTATGGTTACCATTCAAGTAGAACAAGTACTTAAAGCTCAGAATGATTTGCTCAATGAATTAAATAATAAGAATGATAATGCTATTAGAGTTGCGACTAGAGGTGGTAAAATGACTCAGGATCCTTTGTATCCTGAGGGCCACCCTAAGAGAATTGAGCAAGATTCTCAAAGAACAACTATAGATGCACCTAGTCCTTCTAAAAGGAAGAAAAAGAAAAATGATAGGACTTTGCATGCTTCTCGTGAACCTGTTGTTGACACACCTGAGAATCCCAATGATATTTCTATTTCTGCTGCTGAAACACAATCTGGTAATAAACATGAACCTAGTGATAATGTTAATGATGATGTTCATGTTGATGCTCAACCTAGTAATGACAATGATGTAGAGATTGAACCTGTTGTTGATCTTGATAACCCACAATCAAAGAATCAACGTTATGTTAAGAGAGACTTTGTTGCTAGGAAGCATGGTAAAGAAAGAGAACCATGGGTTCAGAAACCCATGCCTTTTCCTCCTAAACCATCCAAGAAAAAGGATGATGAGGATTTTGATCGCTTTGCTGAAATGATTAGACCTATCTTTTTGCGTATGCGTTTGACTGATATGCTTAAAATGAATCCCTATGCTAAATATATGAAGGAAATTGTTACTAATAAGAGAAAGATACCAGAAGCTGAAATTTCCACCATGCTTGCTAATTATACTTTTAAGGGTGGAATACCAAAGAAACTTGGAGATCCAGGAGTACCAACTATACCATGCTCCATTAAAAGAAACTATGTTAAAACTGCTTTATGTGATCTTGGAGCCGGTGTTAGTGTTATGCCTCTCTCTTTATATCGTAGACTTGAATTGAATAAGTTGACACCTACTGAAATATCTTTGCAAATGGCTGATAAATCAACTGTTATACCTGTCGGTATTTGTGAGGATGTGCCTGTTGTGGTTGCAAACGTTACTATTTTAACGGACTTTGTTATTCTTGATATTCCCGAGGATTATAGTATGTCTATTATTCTTGGAAGACCCTTTTTGAATACTGCAGGGGCTGTTATTGATTGCACCAAAGGCAATGTCACTTTTCATGTTAATGGAAATGAGCATACGGTACACTTTCTGAGGAAACAACCTCAAGTTCATAGTATAAACTCTATTGGAAAAATTCCATCGATTATTTTTGGAGGTTTTGAATTTCCTCTACCTAGTGTCAAGAAGAAATATGATATTCTTATTATTGGGCACGTGCATATCCCATAGTGTTACTCGAAATTTCTCCGGTTTCATGTTACTCGAAATGAGTTTGTTAACAAGACCTGATCAACCTTGTTAGTGGATTCCTTTTGATGAGCATGAGATGGATGAAGTTAGAAAACACAACTCTCTATACCCTCTTTTTACTTTCTGTTATTTATATAAAATAAAGCAAAAATAGTATTTTTCTGTCTGTTTTCTGAATTATCCATGCAATAAAAAATACCCCGAAAATAAAAGTTCTCCAAATGCCCTGAAATTTAAATATGATTTTTTCTGGAATATTTGAGAATATATGGCACTGAGAACACAGCAGGGGGAGCAAGCACCTGGCCACGAGGGTCCAGGGCGTGCCCACCCCCCTGGGCGTGCCCCCTGCCTCGTGGGCCCATGGTGGCTCCCCTCCACTTATTCCAGCCACCACACACTCCTTCTTCCTCCCAAAAAAATCACTAACTAGCTCAAGCACGAGTTCTAGCTCATCTTGCTGCCATTTTCGATCTCCTTGCTCAAAGCTCCATTCACAAAACTAATTTGGGGGATTGTTCTTTGGTATTTTACTCCTCCAATGGTCCAATTAGTTTTTGTTCTAGTGCTTTATTAATTGCAATTTTTTGCTGCTTAGGTGACCCTGTTCTTGAGCTCGCATGTAAAATTTATATGGTCAAAAGTAGTTTTAATGCATGATATAGCCTCTAGGCACTTGTAGGAGTAGTTGCTATCAATTTTGTTGAGTTTGGTTCACTTTTGTTTTGAAGTTACTAAAAAATTCATATATTTTTAGAAAAAAGATGAAGAGATTTTTGAGGGGCTCATCGAGCCGAAGCTTGAAGGATAAGCAAAGTGAGGAGGATAAGAGGCCCAAATATAATCTCCCTCGCATCGTGGAAGTTCGGCCATGTGAATGGCCTTGTGATAATTTCTTGAGAACAGCCGGGATTTATGATGATTTTTACGAGTTGGCTGAGAATGCAGGCCTCGCCGCCTTCCTCCACAACCAACGCGAACATTATCTCTTACTCACCAATATCTTTGTGCAAAACTTTAATTTCCATGCTAGGAGCTCACCACCTTCGGTGGAATTTTATTTATATGATGAGCATAAGGAGATGTCACTTCATGACTTTTGTCAGATTTGTTTGATCCCTTTTGAGGGCAGTGTAGAGGAACTGCATCGTGACAATGTGGAAGGGTTTATTGATACAATTGCTGTAGGGAAACTAGGAAAGTTTCCGATGCAAGAATCACTAGCATACATTTTTCCGTTTTACGTTACTTCGCAATATTTGCTAGTAGATGCTTAATTGGTCACGGAAACTGTGGCAACCTTAGTGCCCCTAATATTGTTATTTTGTGCCATGCCTTGTTCCGTGATGACACATTTAGTATGGGCGCTATTGTTGCAAAGCGGTTAAATCTTAACCGTACTAAGGGCCCCATTTTGGGAGGTATCTTTGCCTCGCGCCTCGCTGCACATTTGAGCATACCTATTAGGCATTATGAGAAAGAAGAAAAGTTGCTACCTCCTGTTTTTCTAGACTATAAGAGTATGGTAGAACATGATTTTATCGTTAAGAATAAGGAAAAGATGCTTAAGCACAAGCTGATATTTGATAAAAATCACCCTGAGACTATTACTTGGCCTGCTCCTTCTTTGTTTGACTTATCTGCAGGCAAGTACCTTGTTCCGCCGGAGGCCATTCACGCCCACCGAAACCCCACACCAGCTACAGAGCCAGAGCCAGAACCACAATTTGATCCTCACCGGGAGTCTGTTTATCAGTGGAATCCGGAAGAGATCGCCAACCAGTGGCACCAGGGGGATTCTTCTCAGTACGATGGATATCCGCCAGGCCAGCCATGGCCATAGACCAACTTAGGCCAAAAGCCTAAGCTTGGGGGAGTACGTATTTCTCACCGACATTACATTCATGTTCACACACTCATGCTATTTGTCGGTGCTCATACTTTTTCATTGTAATATCCATGCTAGTTTATTTTCCTTTTTATGATTTCTTCTTGTGTGTTTAATAAACCTTAAGAAAAACCAAAAAAATATAGTTGTAGCTTTTAGTTAGTTTATTTTCCATGCCTGTAGTAGTTGTAATTAAAAAGAAAACCCCAAAAGATTTCTCGTTCTTCTTTTGCTTGTTGGGAGCTTTCCCGTGTAAATAGTTTTATTTCTTTTCTTTTTCTTTGGGGGTTGAGAGGAGAAGACCATGATTAAAATGTTGAGTGGCTCTCATATGCATTATTTTTGATCTAACAAAGAGCCCATATTAGCTTGTATTCTCTCTTGAATTGAATGCTTGCAGATTCCAGCTTAGTCCAATGCATGTGCACTATTATTATTATCCACATTATTCGGTCATGCAAGTGAAAGGCAATAATGATGATTATATGATGAACTTATTGAGATGAGAAAAGCTGGTATAACTCGACCTCTCTTGTTTTTGTAAATATGATTAGTTCATCGTTCCTGATTCAGCCTATTATGAATAAACATGTTTATAATGACAATTAGAGATTGTAGTTGCTTATGCCATGCTTAATTAGCTAGGAGCTTATAATGGTTTACCTTGCGTGCCAACATGCTATTAAAATGGTTGTGATGTGGTATGATAGGGTGGTATCCTCTTTTGAATGATTCGAGTGGCTTGACTTGGCACATGTTCACGCATGTAGTTGAAACAAAATCAACATAGCCTCTACAATATTTATGTTCATGGTGCATTATATCCTACTCATGCTTGCATTCGGTGTTGATTAATTTTAATGCATGTTCATGACTGTTGTCGCTCTCTAGCTGGTCGCTTCCCAGTCTTTTTCTAGCCTTCACTTGTACTAAGAGGGGAATACTGCTTGTGCATCCAATTCCATAACCCCAAAGTTGTTCCATATGAGTCCACCATACCTACCTATATACGGTATCTACCTGCCGTTCCAAGTAAATTTGTATGTGCCAAACTCTAAACCTTCAAATAAACATTCTGTTTTGTATGCTCGAATAGCTCATGTATCAACTAGGGTTGTCTGTATCTTCCATGCTAGGCGGGTTATTCTCAAGAGGAGTGGACTCCGCTCCTCACTCATGAGAACATGGCTGGTCATCGGGATGCCCAGTCCCATGCTTTAAGCAAATAAAATCAAAATAATTGCAAACAAAACTCCCCCGGGATTGTTGTTAGTTGGAGGCACTCGTTGTTTCGAGCAAACCATGGATTGATGCTTGTTGGTGGAGGGGGGTATAAACTTTACCATTCTGTTTGGGAACTGCCTATAATGTGTGTAGCATGGAAGATATCAAGATCTCTTAGTTGTTATGTTGACAATGAAAGTATACCGCTCAAAATATTATTCATATCTATTTCAAAACCAAGCTCTGGCACCTCTACAGATTCCTGCTTCCCTCTGCGAAGGGCCTATCTATTTACTTTTATGTTGAGTCATCATCCTCTTATTAAAAAGCACCAGTTGGAGAGCATCGCTGCCATTTGCATCCATTACTGTTAATTTACATTGAGTATGACTTGACTGGATCTCTTTTACCATGAATTACAATGTCTAGTCAGTCCTTGATCTTTAAAGGTGCTCTGCATTTATGTTTTGTAGTCTCGGAAAGGGCTAGCGAGATACCATCTTGTCATATCATATCATGATTGTTTTGAGAAAGTGTTGTCATCCGAGATTTATTATTATTCCTCACTAGTTGGTTATGCCATTGGAATGAGTAAACATGAGACCTAAGTGTTATTGTGAATATGGTTAGTTCATAATCTTTGCTGAAAATCTGAATGCTGGCTTTACATATTTACAACAACAAGAACAAATAGAGTTTGTAAAAGTTTTTCTTTATCACTTTCAGTTTATCAACTGAATTGCTTGAGGATAAGCAAAGGTTTAAGCTTGGGGGAGTTGATACATCTCCGTTGTATCTACTTTTCCAAACACTTTTGCCCTTGTTTTGGACTCTAACTTGCATGATTTGAATGGAACTAACCCGGACTGATGTTGTTTTCAGTAGAATTGTCATGGTGTTATTTTTGTGCAGAAATAAAAGATCTCGGAATGACTTGAAAATCAACGAAGAATTATTTTGGAATATATAAAAATACTGGAAGAAAGATCCACGTCAGGGGGGCCACCACCTGTCCATGAGGGTGGGAGGCGCGCCCTACCCCCTGGGCGCGCCCCCCTACCTCGTGGCCCCCCTGACGCTCCACCGACCTCAACCTTGACTCCATATATTCACTTTCGGGGAGAAAAAACCAGAGAGAAGGATTCATCGCGTTTTACGACACGGAGCCGCCGCCAAGCCCTAAACTCTCTTGGGAGGGCTGATCTGGAGTCCGTTCGGGGCTCCAGAGAGGGGAATCCGTCGCCATCGTCATCATCAACCTTCCTCCATCACCAATTTCATGATGCTCACCGTCGTGCGTGAGTAATTCCATCGTAGGCTTGCTGGACGGTGATGGGTTGGATGAGATTTATCATGTAATCGAGTTAGTTTTGTTAGGTTTTTTTTGACAGAAAGACTGTAGGGGAATCCCCTATAGTATAATTGGTGCAACAAACCCAACTTGCAAGTACCATGCCTTGAACCTGGGTGGGTGGGAAGGCATCAGCCCCTTCCCACCACTAGGCTATGCCTTAGTCTGCAGTTTTGTTAGGGTTTGATCCCTAGTATCCACTATGTTCTGAGATTGATGTTGCTATGACTTTGCTATGCTTAATGCTTGTCACTAGGGCCCGAGTGCCATGATTTCAGAGCTGAACCTATTATGTTTTCATCAATATATGAGAGCTCTTGATCCTATCTTGCAAGTCTATAGTCACCTATTATGTGTTATGATCCGTTAACCCTGAAGTGACAATAATCGGGATACTTACCGGTGATGACCGTAGTTTGAGGAGTTCATGTATTCACTATGTGTTAATGCTTTGGTCCAGTACTCTATTAAAAGGAGGCCTTAATATCCCTTAGTTTCCATTAGGACCCCGCTGTCACGGGAGGGTAGGACAAAAGAAGTCATGCAAGTTCTTTTCCATAAGCACGTATGACTATATTCGGAATACATGCCTACATTACATTGATGAACTGGAGCTAGTTCTGTGTCACCCTAGGTTATGACTGTTACATGATCGATCGCATCCGGCATAATTCTCCACCACCGATCCAATGCCTACGAGCTTTTCCTATGTTATTCTTCGCTTATTTACTTTTCCGCTGCTACTGGTACAATCACTACAAAACCCAAAAATATTACTTTTGCTATCGTTACCACTACTATCATATTACTTTGCTACTAAATACTTTGCTGCAGATATTAAGTTTCCAGGTGTGTTTGAATTGACAACTCAGCTGCTAATACTTGAGAATATTCTTTGGCTCCCCTTGTGTCGAATCAATAAATTTGGGTTGAATACTCTACCCTCGAAAACTGTTGCGATCCCCTATACTTGTGGGTTATGAGGCTCCAAAGCCAAAGTTCTCAGATGCTGCACTTAGACTCATTGCTTCTAAGCCACCCCTAAAGATGTGGGTGGTTAAGAAGAATTAACTCTCTTTTGCAGGGAAAGGTCTCCAGCCAGAAATCAAAGTCATCTAATACTTATGCCGGGGACCTAAAACATCTTGTGGGGCGCAAGATAAAATGCCCAAATGGTCTTACTATGTATTTTGTTCCTGGATTCCTTGATAATCATCCTATCTGCCCTAACCAGGGTTTGAATTTGGATAATATACTTGTTCGTCAAATGTTTATGCTTCACATTTCCCTTGGTGAATCCTATCCTCCTAACTGCACTGTAGGGTACGATATCAAAGGCTTCTGAGTGGATTATGGACAGTGGATGCACTAACCACATGACTGGTGATCGAAGTCTTCTCATGGACTCAACCTTACGTCCATCTGACAAGATTCACATCACATTTGTTGACACTGGTAAAAGCAAGGTATTGGGTCTAGGTAGAGTTGCAATCTCAAAGGATCAGCACATGGATAAAGTGATGCTTGTTGAATCCCTTGGTTTCAACTTAATGTCTGTCTCAATGCTTTGTGATCTGAACATGATTGTGATGTTTGTAAAATATCTTTGCCTTGTGCTTATGGAATCTGGCAAATCTCTAGTCTTTGAAGGGTATCGAAAGGATGATTTGTACATGGTAGATTTCTCAGTAGGACCACAGTTGGCCGTATGTCTTCTAGCAAAAGCTTCAGAGTGTTGGCTCTGGCATCGGAGGCTAGGGCATGCTGGCATGAGGAACTTGTACACACTCGCAAAGAAGAAACATGTCGTAGGCATCGAGGGCGTCAAGTTCAAGAAGGATCATCTGTGTGGTGCCTGCGAAGCTGGAAAGATGACAAGGGCCAAGCATCCCTCGAAGACAATCATGACGACATCTCGTCCCTTTGAGCTGCTTCACATAGACTTATTTGGCCCTACTCACTACTCCACTCTTACTACCACTACTTGCCTCTATGGCTTCGTCATTGTTGATGATTAATCAAGATATACATGGGTGCATATAATCCTCTACAAGAATGAAGTGCAGGATGTCTTCAAACGATTTGCCAATTGTGCCATGACGAACTATGGCATCAAGATCAAGCACATCAGAAGTGACAATGGCACAGATTTCAAGAACATCGGCCTCGACACTTACCTTGATACATTGGGCATTACTCATGAGTTCTCGGCTCCATACACACCTCAGCAGAATGGCATCATCGAGTGCAAGAACAAAACCCTCATTGAGATGGCTCGGACAATGCTTGATGAGTACAAGACTCCAAGGAAGTTCTGGCCTGAAGCCATTGATACTGCATGCCACGTCATCAACCGTGTTTATCTTGACAAGCTTCTAAAGAAGACGTCATATGAGCTACTAACTGGTAAGAAGCCAAATGTAAGTTACTTCAGAGTATTTGGTGCTAGGTGCTGGATCAAGGATCCACATCACACTTCCAAATTCGCATCGAAAGCACATGAAGGTTTTATGCTTGGTTACGGAAAGGATTTGCACTCCTACAGAGTCTTCAACCTCTTTCACTATAAAGTGGTTGAACCTGTGGATGTGCGGTTCGATGAAACTAACGGCTCGCAAAGAGAGCACCTGCCAAATATGTTAGATGAAGTCTCACCAAGTGAATCCATCAAGCTTATGGGTACTGGAGAAATCATACCTTCAGAGGCTCAGGCTGAAGAAGAACTCATCATCTCTGCACCAAATCAACCCGAAGACAATGCTCAGCCTGAAGTCAATGCCGATAATGAAGACAATGATCAGCAAGACCAAAATCTTCGTCCAGCTCATCCTCGTGTTGCAAATGAAGTGCAGATTGAGAAGATAATCGATAGCATCAATGCACCTGGTCCACTCACTCGTTCAAGAGCAACACAACTAGCAAATTTCTATGGGCACTTTGCATTTGTATCTATATCTGAACACAAGAAAGTTGTTGAAGCCTTCATGGAACCTGAATGGATTCAAGCGATGCAAGAAGAGCTTCAACAGTTTGAGCTGAACAATGTGTGGGAATTGGTTAAGCGTCCTAACCCTCGGAAGCACAATATCATAGGCACCAAATCGATCTATCGCAACAAATAAGATGAGCATGGTCAAGTTGTCAGAAACAAGGCTCGTCTCATTGCTCAAGGATACACTCAAGTTGAAGGGATTGACTTTGATGAAACATTTGCTCCGGTGGCTAGGCTTGAAGCCATTCGCATACTGCTAGCCTATGCCAACCATCACAACATCCTCCTATATCAAATGGATGTGAAGAGTGCTTTTCTCAATGGCAAGATTGAAGAAGACGTGTATGTTGCACAACCACCTGGTTTTGAAGATCCAAAACGTCCTGATATGGTATACAAGCTCAACAAGGCACTGTATGGCCTCAAACAAGCACCTCGTGCTTGGTATGACACACTCAAATACTTTTTGAAGAGAAAAGGCTTCAAACCTGGTTCTCTAGATCCTACACTCTTCACGAAGACATATGATGGAGAATTGTTTGTGTGCCAAATCTATGTGGATGACATTATCTTCGGCTACACTGACAAGAGATACAGTGATGAGTTTGGACACATGATGCAAGAGTAATATCAGATGTATATGATGGGTGAGCTGAAATTCTTCCTTGGTCTTCAAATCCGTCAACAGAGCAACGACATCTTCATATCACAAGAGAAATACCTCAAAGATTGTCTGAAGAAGTTTGGAATGCAAGACTGCAAAGGATACACGACGCCAATGCCAACTAAAAGTCATCTGGGCCCCGACGACAATGGTAAAGAGTTCGATCAAAAGGTATACTGCTCCATGATTGGTTATGTACTCTATTTATGTGCATCTAGGCCAGATATAATGCTTAGCATTTGCATGTGTGCCCGATTCCAAGCGGCACCAAAGGAGCCGCATCACTTAGCTGTGAAGCGAATTCTTCGATATTTGGCTGACACCCCAACACTAGGATTATGGTATCCAAAGGGCTCAGAGTTTGATCTAGTTGGATTCTCAGATGCTGATTATGCTGGTGACAAGGTTGATCGCAAGTACACATTAGGCACATGTCACTTTCTTGAACGATCTCGTGTATCTTGGTCTTCAAAGAAGCAGAACTGTGTATCTCTCTCCACTGCTGAATCTGAATACATTGTTGCTGGATCTTGCTGTGCTCAGCTTCTATGGATGAAGCAAACTCTCAAGGACTATGGCATCCACCTGAAGCATGCGCCACTCTACTGCGACAATGAAAGCGCCATCAAGATTGCCAATAACCCAGTTCAGCACTCGAAGACAAAGCACATTCAGATCCGTCATCATTTTCTCAGAGATCATGTTATGAAGGAAGATATTGATATCATTCACGCCAACACTGAAGAGCAATTGGCAGATACCTTCACAAGCCCTTGGATGAGAAAAGGTTTTGCAAGTTGCGGTGTGAGCTAAATATCTTAGAATCCGCAAATGTCCTGTAATTGGACACACATCCTAACGCTTATGCATGTTGATGACTTAGATGTGCAACACACAAAGTAACATATATCTTCAATCAATGAAGACATACATTCTAAGTGTGAATACATCAACGCGGAATTTGACATCAGAGCACCACGATAATTTTCTGTCGTGTCTGGGTCTAATACTTCCTATACGGTGGATAACGCCACCACCAAAATCTTTTTGAAGTGTTTTATGTGGCGTCAAAATTGCATAGTCTTCACATTTGATTTGTCTTCAACATTGATCTGACTTCATGTTTATCTTCCCAATGTTGAGTTGGTCTGATATATATATATATATATTAGTGTTCTGTCCTCTACAGCATTCACTTATGGCTATGTCTTCACGATTGAATTTTTCTTGATCTAAGTGAATGTGATCGGAGCCTAACCTCTTATGTGCTTCTACCTCAAATTCTATCTATCCAAATCATATGCATTCTATTGAAACCTGTCATTTGTCTTCTCTGAGTCCTTGTCAGCAGAAGACAAAGAGACAAACATTTAAATCTATTTTTATTGCCATATCCTTTTTGCCTGAAAACCGGAGAAGTCGGAACGACCACCCAACAATCCAGGCGTGCACGGGAACATGGAACAACTTTCAATAAGTTGCATGCAAGCCACGTGTCCTTCAAATGTGAACCGCCAGGGGCACCTGCGTAATTGTGTTGTGTCGTCCCTATCCTTATAAATACACAACTCACCGTGGTCATTATCTCTTCTTCCACCTCTCCGAGGCCATGTCTGTACATGCTAGGCTCGTCAACACCCGTTGTATTCAAACGTAAGAATCTATCACACCCGATCATCACGTGGTTCTTCGAAACGACGAACTTTCGCAACGGTGCACAGTTAGGGGGAACACCTTCTTGAAATTTTAGTGAGGGATCATCTTATTTACTACCGTCGTTCTAAGCAAATAAGATGTATAAACATGATAAACATCACATGCAATCAAATAGTGACATGATATGGCCAATATCATATTGCTCCTTTTGATCTTCATCTTCGGGGCTCCATGATCATCATCGTCACCGGCATGACACCATGATCTCCATCATCATGATCTCCATCATCGTGTCTCCATGAAGTTGCCTCGCCAACTATTACTTCTACTACTACAGCTAACGGTTAGCAATAAAGTAAAGTAATTACATGACGTTTATGTTGACACGCAGGTCATAAATAAATTAAGACAACTCCTATGGCTCCTGCCGGTTGTCATACTCATCGACATGCAAGTCGTGATTCCTATTACAAGAACATGATCATCTCATACATCACATATATCATTCATCACATCCTTTGGCCATATCACATCACATAGCATACCCTGCAAAAACAAGTTAGACGTCCTCTAATTGTTGTTTGCATGTTTTACGTGGCTGCTATGGGTTTCTAGCAAGAACGTTTCTTACCTACGCAAAAACCACAACGTGATATGCCAATTGCTATTTACCCTTCATAAGGACCCTTTTCATCGAATTCGATCCGACTAAAGTGGGAGAGACAGACACCCGCTAGCCACCTTATGCAACTAGTGCATGTCAGTCGGTGGAACCAGTCTCACGTAAGAGTACGTGTAAGGTCGGTCCGGGCCGCTTCATCCCACAATGCCGCTGAATCAAGATTGGACTAGTAACGGTAAGCATATTGAACAAAATCAACGCCCACAACAACTTTGTGTTCTACTCGTGCATAGTAACTACGCATAAACCTGGCTCTGATACCACTGTTGGGGAACATAGCAATAATTCAAAATTTTCCTACGTGTCACCAAGATCTATCTATGGAGTCATCTAGCAACGAGGGAGGAGTGGATCTACATACCCTTGTAGATCACGCGCGGAAGCGTTCAAGAGAACGGGGTTGATGGAGTCGTACTCGTCGTGATCCAAATCACCGATGATCCTAGTGCCGAACGGACGGCACCTCCACGTTCAACACACGTACGGAGCAGCGACGTCTCCTCCTTCTTGATCCAGCAAGGGGGGAGGAGAGGTTGATGGAGATCCAGCAGCACGACGGCGTGGTGGTGGAAGTAGCAGGATTCCAACAGGGCTTCGCCAAGCGCTGCGGGAGGAGGGAGATGTGTCATGGGAGGGAGAGGGAGGCGCCAGGGCTTAGGTTAGGCTGCCCTCCCTTCCCCCCACTATATATAGGGCCAAGGGAGAGGGGGGGGCGCAGCCTTGGCCCTTCCTCCAAGGAAGGGTGCGGCCAGGGAGGAGTCCATCCTCCCCAAGGAACCTAGGAGGTGCCTTCCCCCTTTAGGACTCTTCCTTTCTCTTATCTCTTGGTGCATGGGCCTCTTGGGGCTGGTGCCCTTGGCCCATATAGGCCAAGGCACACACCCCTACAGCCCATGTGCCCCCCCGGGGCAGGTGGACCCCCTTGGTGGACCCCCGGACCCCTTTCGGCACTCCCGGTACAATACCGATAAGGCGCGAAACTTTTCTGGCGACCAAAACAAGACTTCCCATATATAAATCTTTACCTCCGGACCATTCCGGAACTCCTCGTGACGTCCGGGATCTCATCCGGGACTCCGAACAACTTTCGGGTTACCGCATACTAATATCTCTATAACCCTAGCGTCATCGAACCTTAAGTGTGTAGACCCTACGGGTTCGGGAACCATGCAGACATGACCGAGACGTCCTCCGGTCAATAACGAACAGCGGGATCTGGATACCCATGTTGGCTCCCACATGTTCCACGATGATCTCATCGGATGAACCACGATGTCGAGGATTCAATCAATCCCGTATACAATTCCCTTTGTCTAGCGCTACGATACTTGCCTGAGATTTGATCGTCGGTATCCCGATACCTTGTTCAATCTCGTTACCGGCAAGTCTCTTTACTCGTTCCGTAACACATCATCCCGTGATCAACTCCTTGATCACATTGTGCACATTATGATGATGTCCTACCGAGTGGGCCCAGAGATACCTCTCCGTCACACGGAGTGACAAATCCCAGTCTCGATTCGTGCCAACCCAACAGACACTTTCGGAGATACCCATAGTGCACCTTTATAGTCACCCAGTTATGTTGTGACGTTTGGCACACCCAAAGTATTCCTACGGTATCCGGGAGTTGCACGATCTCATGGTCTAAGGAAATGATACTTGACATTAGAAAAGCTTTAGCATACGAACTACATGATCTTGTGCTAGGCTTAGGATTGGGTCTTGTCCATCACATCATTCTCCTAATGATGTGATCCCGTTATCAACGACATCCAATGTCCATGGTTAGGAAACCGTAACCATCTATTGATCAACGAGCTAGTTAACTAGAGGCTTACTAGGGACATGGTGTTGTCTATGTATCCACACATGTATCCGAGTTTCCTATCAATACAATTCTAGCATGGATAATAAACGATCATCATGAACAAGGAAATATAATAATAACTAATTTATTATTGCCTCTAGGGCATATTTCCAATAGTCAATAATCCAGTTCACATCGATATGTGATTAACACTCAAGGTCACATCCCCATGTGACTAACACCCAAAGAGTTTACTAGAGTCAATAATCTAGTTCACATTACCATGTGATTAACACTCGATGAGTTGTGGGTTTGATCATGTTATGCTTGTGAGAGATGTTATAGTCAACGGGTCTGAATCTTTCAGATCCGTATGTACTTCGCAAATTTCTTATGTCATCTTGTAGATGCAACTACTACGCTACATTTGGATCTATTCCAAATAACTATTCTACTATACGAATCCAGTTTACTACTCAGAATAATCTGGATTAGTGTCAAAGTTTGCATCGGCGTAACCCTTTACGACGAACTCTTTTACCACCTCCATAATCGAGAAAATTCCTTAGTTCACTAGTTACTAAGGATAACTTTGACCGCTGTCCTGTGATCCATTCTTAGATCACTCTTGTACCCCTTGACTGACTCATGGCAAGGCACATTTCAGGTGCGGTACACAGCATAGCATACTATAGAGCCTATGTCTTAAGCATAGGGGACGACCTTCATCCTTTCTCTCTATTCTGTCGTGGTCGAGCTTTAAGTCTTAACTTCATACCTTACAACTCAAGCAAGAACTCCTTCTTCGACTGATCCATCTTGAACACCTTCAAGATCATGTCAAGGTATGTGCTCATTTGAAAGTACCATTAAGCATTTTGATCTATCCTTATAGATCTTGATGCTCAATGTTCAAGTAGATTAATCCAGGCTTTCCATTGAAAAACACTTTCCAAATAATCTTATATGCTTTCCAGAAATTCTACGTCATTTCTGATCAACAATATGTCAACAACATATATTCATCAGAAGTTCTATAGTGCTCCCACTCACTTCTTTGGAAATACAAGTTTCTCATAAACTTTGTATAAACCCAAAATCTTTGATCATCATCAAAGCATACATTCCAACTCCGAGATGCTTACTCCAGTCCCTAGAAGGATTGCTGGAGCTTTGCATACTTATTAGCATCTTTCAGGATTGACAAAACCTTCCGGTTGTATCACATACAACCTTTCCTCAAGAAAATCATCGAGGAAACAATGTTTTGACATCCTATCTGCAAGATTTCATAAATAATGCAGTAACCGCTAATATAATTCCAACAGACTCTTAGCATCGCTACGAGTGAGAAAGTCTCATCGTAGTCAACTCCTTGAACTTGTCAGAAAACATCTTAACGACAAGTCGAGCTTTCTTAATGGTGACATTTGTCATCATTGTCCGTCTTCCTTTTAAAATCCATCTGTACTCAACAGCCTTATGACCATTGAGCCGTTCTGCCAAAGTCTACACTTTGTTTTCATACATGGATCCTCTCTCGGATTTTATGGCCTCGAGCCATTTATCGGAATCCGGGCCCACCATCGCTTTTCCATGGCTCGTAGGTTCATTGTTGTCTAGCAACATGACTTCCAAGACAGGATCACGAACCACTCTGAAGTAGTACGCATCCTTGTCATCCCACGAGGTTTGGTAGTGACTTGATCTGAAGTTTCATGATCACTATCATAAGCTTCCACTTCAATTGGTGTAGATGCCACAGGAGCAACTCCCTGTGCCCTGCCACACGCTAGTTGAAGAGACGGTTCAATAACCTCATCAAGTCTCCACCGTCCTCCCACTCAATTCTTTCGAGAGAAACTTTTCCTCGAGAAAGGACCCGATTCTAGAAACAATCCTTATTGCTTTCGAATCTGAGACAGGGGGTATACCCAACTGTTTTGGGTGTCCTATGAAGATGCATTTATCCGCTTTGGGTTCGAGCTTATCAGCCTGAAACTTTTCACATAAGCGTCGCAACCCCAAACTTTTAAGAAATGACAGCTTAGGTTTCTCTAAACCATAGTTCATATGGTGTCATCTCATCGGAATTACGTGGTGCCCCCTTTTAAAGTGAATGTGATTGTCTCTAATGCCTAACCCATAAACTATCGTGGTAATTCGATAAGAGACATCATGGTATGCATCATATCCAATAGGGTGCAGTTATGATGTACGGACACACCATCACACCATGGTGTTCCTGGCTGTATTAGTTGTGAAACAATTTCCACAATGTCTTAATTCTGTGCCAAACTCGTAATTCAGATATTCATCTCTACGATCATATCATAGACATTTTATCCTCTTGTCACGACGATCTTTCAACTTCACCCTGAAATTACTTGAACCTTTCAATAATTCAGACTCGTGATTTATCAAGTAAATGTACTCAACATCTACTCAAATCATCTGTGAAGTAAGAACATAACGATATCTACTACACGCCTCAGCACTCATTGGACTGCACACATCAAAATGTATTTCTTCCAACAAGTTGCTTTCTAGTTCCATTTTACTGAAAATGAGGCTTTCAGTCATCTTGCCCATGTGGTATGATTTTCATGTCTCAAGTGATTCAAAAACAAGTGAGTCCAAACGGTCCATTTGCATGGAGTTTCTTCATGCATATACACCAATAGACATGGTTCGCATGTCTCAAACTTTTCAAAAATGAGTGAGTCCAAAGATCCATCAACATGGAGCCTCTTCATGCGTTTTATACCAATATGACTCAAATTGCAGTGCCACATTTGTGTGGTACTATCATTACTATCTTATACCTTTGGCATGAAAATGTGTATCACTATGATCGGGATGGTATTATTCAAATAAACAGAGTAACCATTATTCACCTTAAATGAATAACTGTGTCGCGATAGACATAATCCAATCATGTCTATGCTCAACGCAAACACCAAATAACAATTATTTAGGTTTTAATACCAATCTCGATGGTAGAGGGAGCGTACGATATTTGATCAACCTTGGAAATACTTCCAACACATATCGTCATCTCACCTTTAGCTAGTCTCCGTTTATTCCATAGCTTTTATTTTGAGTTACTCACACTTAGCAACCGAACCGGTATCTAATACCCTGGTGCTACTAGGAGTACTAGTAAAGTACACATTAACATAATGTATATCCAATATACTTCTATCGACAGCCTTCTCATCTACCAAGTATCTAGGATAATTCTGCTCCAGTGGTTGTTCCCCTTATTACAGAAGCACTTAGTCTCGGGTTCGGGTTTAACTTTGGGTTTCTTCACTAGAGCAGCAGCTGATTTGCCGTTTCATGAAGTATCCCTTCTTGCCCTTGCCCTTCTTGAAACTAGTGGTTTCACCAACCATCAACAATTGATGCTCCTTCTTGATTTCTACTTTTGTGGTGTCAAACATCGCGAATATCTCAAGGATCATCATATATGTCCCCGATACATTATAGTTCATCACGAAGCTCTAGCAGCTTGGTGGTAATGACTTCGGAGAAACATCACTTTCTCATCTGGAAGATCAACTCCCACTCGATTCAAATGATTGTTGTACTCAGACAATCTGAGCACAAGCTCAACAATTGGCTTTTCTCCCTTAGTTTGCAGGCTAAGAAAATCATCGGAGGTCTTATACCTCTTGACGTGGGCACGAGCCTGAAATCCCAATTTCAGCCCTCGGAACATCTCATATGTTCTGCGATGTTTCAAAACGTCTTTGGTGCCTCAATTCTAAACCATTTAGCATTACGCACTGAACTATCATGTAGTCATCAAAACATGTATGTCAGATGTTCGCAACATCCACAGACGATGTTAGAGGTTCAGCACACTGAGCGGTGCATTAAGGACATAAGCCTTCTATGAAGCAATGAGGACAATCCTCAGTTTACGGACCTAGTCTGCATAATTGCTACTAACAACTTTCAACTAAATTTTCTCTAGGAACATATCTAAACAGTAGAAAAGAAACGTGAGCCACGACATAATTTGCGAAGACCTTTTGACTATGTTCAGGATAATTAAGTTCATCTTATGAACTCCCACTCAGATAGACATCCCTCTAGTCATCTAAGTGATTACATGATCCGAGTCAACTAGGCCGTGTCCGATCATCACGTGAGACGGACTAGTCAACATCGGTGAACATCTTCATGTTGATCGTATCTTCTATACGACTCATGCTCGACCTTTCGGTCTCTTGTGTTCCGAGGCCATGTCTGTACATGCTAGGCTCGTCAAGTTAACCTAAGTGTTTCGCATGTGTTCCGAGGCCATGTCTGTACATGCTAGGCTCGTCAACACCCGTTGTATTCGAACGTAAGAATCTATCACACCCGATCATCACGTGGTTCTTCGAAACGACGAACTTTCGCAACGGTGCACAGTTAGGGGGAACACCTTCTTGAAATTTTAGTGAGGGATCATCTTATTTACTACCGTCGTTCTAAGCAAATAAGATGTATAAACATGATAAACATCACATGCAATCAAATAGTGACATGATATGGCCAATATCATATTGCTCCTTTTGATCTTCATCTTCGGGGCTCCATGATCATCATCGTCACCGGCATGACACCATGATCTCCATCATCATGATCTCCATCATCGTGTCTCCATGAAGTTGCCTTGCCAACTATTACTTCTACTACTATAGCTAACGGTTAGCAATAAAGTAAAGTAATTACATGACGTTTATGTTGACACGCAGGTCATAAATAAATTAAGACAACTCCTATGGCTCCTGCCGGTTGTCATACTCATCGACATGCAAGTCGTGATTCCTATTACAAGAACATGATCATCTCATACATCACATATATCATTCATCACATCCTTTGGCCATATCACATCACATAGCATACCCTGCAAAAACAAGTTAGACATCCTCTAATTGTTGTTTGCATGTTTTACGTGGCTGCTATGGGTTTCTAGCAAGAACGTTTCTTACCTACGCAAAAACCACAACGTGATATGCCAATTGCTATTTACCCTTCATAAGGACCCTTTTCGTCGAATCCGATCCGACTAAAGTGGGAGAGACAGACACCCGCTAGCCACCTTATGCAACTAGTGCATGTCAGTCGGTGGAACCAGTCTCACGTAAGAGTACGTGTAAGGTCAGTCCGGGCCGCTTCATCCCACAATGCCGCCGAATCAATATTGGACTAGTAACGGTAAGCATATTGAACAAAATCAACGCCCGCAACAACTTTGTGTTCTACTCGTGCATAGTAACTATGCATAGACCTAGCTCATGATGCCACTGTTGGGGAACGTAGCAATAATTCAAAATTTTCCTACGTGTCACCAAGATCTATCTATGGAGTCATCTAGCAACGAGGAAGGAGTGGATCTACATACCCTTGTAGATCGCGCGCGGAAGTGTTCAAGAGAACGGGGTTGATGGAGTCATACTCGTCGTGATCCAAATCACCGATGATCCTAGCGCCGAACGGACGACACCTCCATGTTCAACACACATACGGAGCAGCGACGTCTCCTCCTGCCTGGAGTTTCATCTCGAAACCCTCTATCCGTTTAACCAACTTAAACAAGTTTTTGCTACTGTAAAAATTGCCTTAGATCCAGATTAGTAGAACGGAGTTGTTTTCTTTCGCCATTTGACTTTCGTTGCTTCGTTCGATTTGATTCTTTTTGCAAACCGGAGTTCTTAAGTTGAACCTTCTGGTTAGATCTCTTATTTTACTTTTACCTTTGCACTAGATGAGTACTTATTGTATGCTTGTTTGTTTGTCTGTGATAGAATACCCGGAGTGCGCCGCTTGTTACTTCGAATCGCTAGGTTTCCCGGATCATCGGCAAGGCAAGTAACACTTTGATCATACCTTTCCTACTACCCAGTTTATTGCGTTAGATCAATCCTCAAACATTGGATGATTAGGATCTAATTAAATTGTGGGATGGGAAGTAGTTGAGGTAGTACCTATTACCTGTTTACTTTCAAACCTTTGGGAGTTACTTCTACGTTTGCTTATTATGCCATGCTATGCTAGTAGACGTGGATTGGGTGAGTGATATCCATGACAGATGTGAGTCTGTTAATTAATGGTTTATCTAAGGTGGCAACTTAAATACACATCTGGGTGGATTGAGGCACCTGAGTATTCCAGGACTTGTCTGTTTTCTTTTGGACGGCCACCCAGGCTCAAAGGGATCATGAGACTATTCATACTATAAACTTGCATGTGCAGCCACAAGCTATTATGGGCTCTAGCATAGTTGACTAAGTCATGCGAACTCTTACAGTGGTAGACTAGTAGATGTAGGGGATGTGGGTGGTACGGTCTACCCGATCGTAAGGTGCTAGCGCTTCTGAAAGACTATGCCTCGGTCATCCGTCTTCTCAAACACCATGTAGTGCGAGAAACCAAACGGAGGCGATCGAGTCTTGTGGGGAAAAGTGCACAAACCTCTGCAGAGTGTAATAAACTAATCATGGTTAGCCGTGTCCCCGGTTATGGACAATCTTGAGTATCTAATACTTGGATTATCATGTGAATCTCAACATGTTACCCTAAATTAATTTTGTTGGGTTTTTTTAATGATGATGCTTAATTGGGATTGAGAATGCTGTCAACCAATCTCAATGTATAACAACTACCATGATAGTTAAATAAATTTATTCCTTTGAAGTAGGGAAAATTGGCTTTACGCAAAACTGTAACCATAGAGCTTTCCACCAGCCAAATATGCATATAGTATAGCTGTTTCATTCCATTACTCTCTATGTGTTACCTTGCCAGCATATTCCATGTGCTGACCTGTTTCGGGCTGCAATGTTAATGTTGCAGACTTTTCAGACGACGATTAAGGAGTTTTTAGGTCGTGGTTCTATACTCAGTGATGCCGTTGGAGTTGATGGACTCACTTATCTTCCAAGCCTTCCGCTGTTATCGTTATTAGATGGCCTTAAGCTATATTTATTGTAATAAGTTCTCTCTCGAGACACTCGATGTAATAAGTGTGTGATTGCTACTCTGCAATAAATCCTCCGAGTACTGTGTGGTGTCAGCATTACTGATCCAGGGATGACACCGGAGCACAGAGATCAGACTGTTTGAGGTCTGGTCGCTATAGAGATGGTATCAGAGCACACGCTGACTATAGGACACGACCACTAAGCTAAAGACCTAGATCACTACTCACTCTATTCTCTTCTAACTTCTCATCTTTTCTACTCTTTTAGGATGGCAGATGCAAGGAACAAGTCCACACAACCGGATGAAGATACACCCTTTGGACGTCACTTGAAGGAAGTCACTAGATACCTGAACATAGGAGTACCAAGCTTCACAGGAACCTACAATGCCACTTTACCTAAAGAAGAGCGCTGGATGATTCAAGTTCAAGTTCTAGGAAGGACGTTCATGCCAGTCACTGAGCCCATAGAGTTTTCTTTTGATGCACCAACTTGGAGTCTAGGAAAGAGCATGGCAGCTCACATCGCCATGGGACGCATTGGAGAAGTCTACCGCAATGATCTCAAGGATACTATCTACCAGATTTGTGGGCGCCGAGATGAGCACTGGGAGATGATCAGCACCAGGAAGGATAGATCAATTGCATGTTTTATCCAGGAGTTAAACCAGCACATTCGACGACAGGAGAACCAGATGTGCGCCGCCATGATAGATCTGAAGAAGGCTAAGACTAGAATCAAGGAACTGGAGGAAGAACTCAAGGCTACACGTGAAGATTATGAAGAGGAAATTGAAGTATTGGTGGAGAAGAATGACGATCTGATCAAGAAGATTGGGATATTTATGGGAGGCCCTACACCAGTAGATGAAGATGAAGAACCCAAGGAGATTCACCCGGAAGACTACATCATCATCGACGACACAGACTTAGACCCAGACAAAAGCGATGATGACTATGTTGATGAAGCTGGAGCAGATATCATGGAGTCTGCAACCGAAGAATATTTCTAGTAGACCACCTCATCAGTAGTAGTAGTCCACCATGTAAATAAAGTAGTCCGAGCACTTTTGCGATTGCTAGATCGATTGTATGCCCTTGTTTGATTGAATGAAGTGAATTGTTTGCTTTTGCCTCATGTGCATATGGGTAGTGTTTTCTCTTTAGACCCCCTCTATTCTTACATCTCATCTTTTCTAAACCCTCAGATGCCTCTGAGACGTGACCCCGGATTTACCTTTCCACCGGAGGTTACCCAGTTGATCTAGCAGCAGAACACCTTGATGCAGTTGCTAGTCCAGAATCAGAACTAGGGGAACAACAACAACAACCCACCACCACCACCACCTGTTGATCACTTAGCCCGTTTTCTTAGGCTAAATCCGCCAGTGTTTTCCAGTAGCATCGAGCCGATAGTAGCAGATGATTGGCTTCGCAAGACAGCTAGAGAGTTGACCACAGCAGGATGCACGGATGCGGAGAAGGTGAAGTTTGCCGCACATCAGCTTGAAGGACCCGCAGCATCATGGTGGGAGAATTTCACAGCCACTTTCCCTGTCGACACTGTCAAATGGGACCAGTTTCAGCAGGCCTTTCGTACTGCCCATGTTTCAGCAGGAGCTATGGCCATGAAGAAGCGTGAGTTTCGCAACTTGCGCCAAGGAGGACGGACAGTAGGCCAGTATGTGGAGGACTTTAGTAAGTTAGCACGTTATGCCCCAGATGACGTTGCCACGGATGCAGCTAAGCAGGAGAAGTTTCTGGAAGGACTAAACGATGAGTTGAGCATGCAGTTGATGGTAGCAACCTTCAACAACTACTAGGAGTTGGTAGACCGTGCTCTTATGATTGAAGGCAAGCAGCAGCAAATTGAGAATCGCAAGAGGAAGTATGGACAAGGAAAGTACAATTCAGGAGCTCAGCAGAAGCCACGTTTTACCCCTAGACCGGGAGGACATTTTAAGCATACCCATGGAGGAGGTAGCTCGCACAATCACAATGGCACCAGGAATGGTAATGGGAATGGAGGAAGCAATGGCCAGAATCGCACCAACCCATCAACCCCAGCCAAGAAGGACTTGAGCCAAGTCACTTGCTTTAAGTGTTCGAAGACAGGACATTATGCAAATGAATGCCCTGAAATACAAAATGGAAATAGCAATGGAAGCTCTGGGAAGAAGCCGAACCCTTTCAATAGGGGACAGGTGAACCACGTTAGCGTGGAGGAGGTTGAAGCTCAGCCCGATGCAGTAATAGGTAAGTTTTTGGTTAAGTCATTTACTGCACTCGTTCTTTTTGATACTGGTGCATCGCATTCATACATCTCAAGGGGATTTGTGGATAAGTATAACCTGTCAACCCAAGCCCTTAGGTCACCCATGTTAGTAACCTCGCCTGGAGCAGAATATATGGCTAGTCTATGGTGTGATCGGTTGCCATTAAGGATTGGTAACTATGTTTTCCCTCAGACCTAATAGTATTGAAATCCCAAGGATTGGATGTGATATTAGGCATGGATTGGTTGTCAAAGTATGAAGGGAATATTGAATGTGTTAGGAAGTCAATTTTGCTTACCACCCGAGAAGGGAGAAGGATCAAGTATGTATCCCGACATGTGCCAAAGAGGACTCAAGTAAATTGCTTAACAGGAGTTGTGCAGGAGGAAGTACCAGTAGTGAAGGATTTCCCTGAAGTATTTCCAGAGGAGTTGCCAGGCATGCCACCGGATAGAGATATTGAGTTTTTGGTTGAGCTATTGCCAGGCACCGGGCCAATATCGAAGAGACCATATAGGATGCCAGCAAAGGATTTGGTGGAAATTAAGAAGCAAATTAAGGAGTTACTGGATAAAGGATATATTCGCCCAAGTTCCTCACCTTGGGGATCGCCAGTACTTCTAGTGGAGAAGAAGGATGGATCGTTAAGGATGGTTGTCGATTATCGAGGATTGAATGAAGTAACCATCAAGAATAAGTACCCACTACCAATGATCAATGATTTGTTTGATCGATTGCAAGGAGCTAAGGTATTTTCCAAGATCGATTTGCGATCAGGATACCACCAGTTGAAGATTCGAGAACAAGATATTCCTAAGACAACTTTTACCACCAGGTATGGGCTGTACGAGTATACCGTTATGTCATTTGGTCTGACTAACACACCTGCCTATTTTATGAACATGATGAACAAAGTATTTATGGAGTTTTTGGATAAGTTCGTCGTGGTGTTCATTGATGATATCCTGGTTTACTCGAAGAATGAAGAGGAGCATAAGGAACATTTGCGATTGGTACTTGAGAAGCTCAGAGAACATCAGTTGTATGCCAAGTTCAGCAAATGTGAGTTTTGGTTGAAGGAAGTAGGATTACTCGGACACGTTATATCTGGAGAAGGTATAGCAGTTGATCCCACTAAAGTTGATACCGTGACCAAGTGGGAAGCACCAACCACTGTGGGAGAGATCCGGAGTTTTCTTGGACTCGCAGGATACTACCGGAGATTCATTGAGAATTTCTCCAAGATTGCGAAGCCTATGACGGAGTTATTAAAGAAAGATACCAAGTTCATATGGACGGAGGAATGTGAGGCTAGTTTCCAGGAGTTGAAGAAACGTTTGGTTACCTCACCAGTGTTGATTTTGCCAGACCAGACCAAGGATTATGAGGTGTATTGCAACGCTTCACGTCGAGGACTTGGAGCAGTGCTTATGCAGGAAGGGAGAGTTATTTCATATGCCTCAAGACAACTGGAGCCTCATGAGTTGAATTATGCTACACATGATTTGGAGTTAGCAGCCGTAGTGCACGCATTGAAAACATGGAGACATTTTCTGATTGGAAATCATTGTGAGGTGTACACGGATCATAAGAGTTTGAAATACATCTTCACCCAGAAGGAGTTAAACCTCAGACAAAGGAGATGGTTTGAGCTCATCAAGGATTATGATATGAAATTGCATTATCATCCTGGAAACGCTAATGTAGTAGCTGGCGCATTAAGCCGTAAGAGCCACGTCAATACATTAATGACGGGAGGAATACCAAGGGAGTTAGCAGAAAATCTTCGTGAACTATATTTGGAAATAGTTCTGAGAGTCTATGTAGCAGCATTGGAGATTCAGTCAACTTTGATGGATAGAATCAGAGAAGCTCAGAAGACTGACAAGGAGATTGCCTCTATTAAGGAGAAACTTAGCAAAGGAAAGGCTAAAGGATTTCGTGAGGATGAGCACGACACCCTACGGTTTGAAGACCGTGTTTATGTGCCCAATGACCTGGAGATTAGGAAGTTGATTCTGCAAGAGGCACATGATTCACCATATTTGGTTCATCCAGGAAATACCAAGATGTATTTGGATTTGAAAGATATTTTCTGGTGGACCGGAATGAAGAAGGATATTGCAGAGTACGTAGCAGTTTGTGATGTGTTTCAGAGAGTAAAGGCAGAGCGTCAGAAGCCAGCAGGATTGTTACAACCATTGCCAATACCCGAATGGAAGTGGGATAAATTAGGCATGGATTTTATCACGGAATTACCCAGGACTCGTTCAGGCTATGACTCGATTTGGCTTGTAGTTGATCGATTGACGAAGGTAGCTCATTTCATCCTGGTAAAGACCACTTACACCAGTGCTAAGTTGGCAAACATATACATGACAAGGATCATATGTCTGCATGGAGTTCCAAGGAGTATCGTATCAGATAGAGAAACCCAGTTTACCTCAAAGTTCTGGAAGCAGTTGCAAGAAACTTTGGGAACCAGGCTAGAATTCAGTACAGCTTTTCATCCACAGATAGATGGACAGACCGAGAGAGTCAATCAGATTTTGGAGGATATGCTGAGAGCTTGTGCGCTAGATTACGGATCTAGTTGGGACGATAATTTGCCATATGCAGAGTTCTCTTACAACAACAGTTACCAAACCAGTTTGAAGATGGCTCCTTTCGAAGCCTTGTACGGAAGGAGGTGCAGGACACCGTTGTCGTGGGACGAAGTTGGAGACCGCCAGTTGTTTGGACCTGACTTGATTAAAGAGTCTGAATAGAAGGTGAAGTTGATTCGCGATAGGCTCAAGGTAGCTCAGTCCAGACAGAAGAGTTATGCAGATTCTAAACGCAAGGAGACAGTTTACAAAGTTGGAGATAGAGCTTATCTTTGAGTATCTCCACTTCGAGGAACAAAGTGTTTTGGAGTTAAAGGAAAGTTAGCGCCATGATTTGTAGGACCATATCGAGTTTTGGAGCGTATGGGAGAAGTGGCGTACAAGTTGGAATTGCCCGAAGGATTGTCAGGAGTTCATGATGTGTTCCACGTTTCCCAGTTGAAGAAGTGTCACGCGGAGATGGCTAACATACCTTTGAGAGATACAGTGCCATTGGAAACTATTCAGTTGGATAACGATTTAACCTATGAGGAGAAACCAATTAAGATTCTCGAGTTTGCCAGCTGAGTCACTCGCAGCAAGGTTATCAAGTTTTGCAAAGTTCAGTGGAGCCACCACACGGAGGACGAAGCCACCTGGGAACGAGAGGAAGATTTGCTCAAGGACCACCCTCACCTATTTTCTAGCCAACCCGAATCTCGAGGGCGAGATTCATCTTAAGGGGGGTAGGTTTGTAACATCCCAAATTTTCAATTTGGAATGTTATACATTAGATCATCTATGCATATCATATTTTTATGTGCTTTTGGTTTTGATCCTAGAAATTCTACGCAACTCAAGGACCCACGGAGAGAGTTGGGGATTTCGTTATTTTCATATTTGAGTTTTCGCAAATATTGAGAATAGGATCATTTGATTTTGTTATTTTATCGTCAATTATTTCTATTACAAAAATATGAGAGAGGGAATAAAATGACTTTCCCAAAATAAAGAAATGTTGAGGATTTAATAATAAAATCAAATAAGATTTTATTTCAGAGTTTTTCGTTATTTTATTTGAATTTAGGAAAAATGTGCGTTTTTCAAGATTGCATTTAGGCCCCAAATAAATGTTCACCTTGTGCGGCTTGATTTTAGAAGCCCGGGAAAATTTATTTCGGAATTTTTGGAGTCCATTTAGTATTTCTTTTTATTTTTCTTCTGCGCGTAATTATTTATATAAAAAAACGAACCGACCTAACGGGCCGTGTCCGACCCGGACTCCGGCCCGACTAGGCTATATAAGCCGGGGGGAGGCCCAGCCCCAGCCAAACCCTAGCCGAGCCGCACCCAGCGCCGCCCCGCCGCCGTCGCTGCCTCGCCGTGCCGCCCGCCGCCGACGCCGCCGCCGCCGACACGCCGCCCGAGGTCGTCTCGATTTCTGTGTCGGTTTTTTTCGAAAAACCGTTCGGTTTTTCCGTCGTTTATTTTTTATTTTTTAAGTTTCGGTTTCTTTTAAATAGATCGGTTTTTCCGATTTATTTAAATAGCGAGCCTTCGTCCATTCGTTCGTTCTAATGAATGTTCGTCGTTTTTCTTTTCTCAGATTTAATCCGCGATTTTTCTGATCGCGATTCCTGATCCGAATTTCTTTTTAGTATAACTTTTCGCTCGTTTATCGGAATCAGCCGAGCGCCTGGAGTTTCGTCTCGAAACCCTCTATCCGTTTAACCAACTTAAACAAGTTTTTGCTACTGTAAAAATTGCCTTAGATCCAGATTAGTAGAACGAAGTTGTTTTCTTTCGCCGTTTGACTTTCGTTGCTTCGTTCGATTTGATTCTTTTTGCAAAGCGGAGTTCTTAAGTTGAACCTTCTGGTTAGATCTCTTATTTGACTTTTACCTGTGCATTAGATGAGTACTTATTGTATGCTTGTTTGTTTATCTACGATAGAATACCCGGAGTGTGCCGCTTGTTACTTCGAATCGCTAGGTTTCTCGGATCATCCGCAAGGCAAGTAACACTTTGATCATACCTTTCCTACTACCCAGTTTATTGCATTAGATCAATCCTCAAACATTGCATGATTAGGATCTAATTAAATTGTGGGATGGGAAGTAGTTGAGGTAGTACCTATTACCTATTTACTTTCAAACCTTTGGGACTTACTTCTACGTTTTCTTATTATGCTATGCTATGCTAGTAGACGTGGATTGGGTGAGTGATATCCATGACAGATGTGAGTTTGTTAATTAATGGTTTATCTAAGGTGGCAACTTAAACACACATCTGGGTGGATTGAGGCACCTGGGTATTCCAAGACTTGCCTGTTTTCTTTTGGACCGCCACCCAGGCTCAAAGGGATCATGAGACTATTCATACTAGAAACTTCCGTGTGCAGCCACAAGCTATTATGGGCTCTATCATAGTTGACTAAGTCGTGCGAACTCTTACAGTGGTAGACTAGCAGATGTAGGGGATGTAGGTGGTACGGTCTACCCGATCGTAAGGTGCTAGCGCTTCTGAAAGACTATGTCTCGGTCATCCGTCTTCTCAAACACCATGTAGTGCGAGAAACCAAACGGAGGCGATCGAGTCCTGTGGGGAAAAGTGCACAAACCTCTACAGAGTGTAATAAACTAATCATGGTTAGCCGTGTCCCCGGTTATGGACAATCTTGAGTATCTAGTACTTGGATTATCATGTGAATCTCAACATGTTACCCTAAATTAATTTTGTTGGGTTTTGTTTAATGATGATGCTTAATTGGGATTGAGAATGCTGTCAACCATTCTCAATGTTTAACAACTACCATGATAGTTAAATAAATTTATTCCTTTGAAGTAGGGAAAAATTGGCTTTACGCAAAACTGTAACCATAGAGCTTTCCACCAGCCAAATATGCATATAGTATAGTTGTTTCATTCCATTACTCTCTATGTGTTACCTTGCCAGCATATTCCATGTGCTGACCCGTTTCGGGCTGCAACGTTAATGTTGCAGACTTTTCAGACGATGATTAAGCAGTTTTTAGGTCGTGGTTCTACACTCAATGATGCTGTTGGAGTTTATGGACTCACTTATCTTCCAAGCCTTCCGCTGTTATCGTTATTAGATGGCCTTAAGCCATATTTATTGTAATAAGTTCTCTCTCGAGACACTCGATGTAATAAGTGTGTGATTGCTACTCTGCTATAAATCCTCCGAGTACTGTGTGGTGTCAGCATTACTGATCCAGGGATGACACCGGAGCACAGAGATCAGACTGTTTGAGGTCTGGTCGCTACACTTCCGCCGCCATGTTAGGGCAAGGAAGATTGAATTGCTCGACCTCTCTCTCCACCTCGGCTAGCAGTTCATCTGTGGTAATTAAATCTTACTTTTTACTACCTTTCATATCCGTCAGATCCATCCACTTCAACCAAAAGTGGTTTCTTCACTTCCAAATATGGATCCATCCTTATCTTCATCTCATATCATGCCAAGTATATTCACTTATGCTTCACAACTAATTAGATTCCTCACTTGTACTTATTCATGGATTCGTACAAATCTGGAACCGACTCTCTTCAAGTAAGTGAATGTCTTCGCACTATGAGATCAATGTCTTCAAACTGATTTATCTTAAAAATCTTCTGAGAATGCATATGACCTCTTCCCCTTCCCTCGCATCTCTAATGCTGTCACAGGTACATGTCCATGGGAGAATCCCTTGGTTCTCATAGTTTGCATTCATATGCAGAGTTCTTACATCGTCATATTCACTCACCTGAAGCCAGTTCCTGTCTGACCAGCAAAAGGAAGCCATTCATTGTCTTGAAGCCTTTCAATCTTAATACAATGGCAATAGAGAAATCAGCTAGAAAGGGTGGCAGGCAGCGCCATGGAAATACAACTAAGGATTTACCTCCAGATCTGTTTGAGCTGTACAAATCAGATCCTGAGGAAAGCTACAACCAGCGCAAAACCTGAATCCAATGGATTCAAAGATATTGGGCGGAAGAATGGTTCATGTGCAGATTTGTGACTGCTGAATATGCTGAAAAAAAATGCCATCAAGGGCCCTTGGGGAGATATTCTATACAGAAATCTGGAGCCCAAGTCCAAGTCTGAAGCCATTGCTCAAGGCTTCTACCCTTGCATGGTTCGAGGGCCACAGCCAGAGAATTCCGACCCATCATCCTTGTTATGGTGTTGTGAAGACAATCTATTCAAGTGCAATTATCAGTTTGCAAAGGAGTCTGTTGTCAAAAATAAGAAGGAGTTTGGCCTCGACTTCAACCCTGGCCCATCTGCTCTTAGGGTTGATGGCACCCATGATGCCAATCCAAATGTCATCGGCCCCTTCTACAACCTCGATGGCCTTCTCACTCACATAGCTGTACAGGGGGCTATGGTGGAGCACTCTGCTGATGACGCAGACTCTGAAGAAGCACCAGCTCCACCCAAGCCGCAGAAGAAGAATAAATCAAAGACTTCAAAGCCCCCTACCTCACCAAAAGCTTCGTGTGTGAAGCCATTGGCCACTGCACCTCCTGAAGCCAGTGTGCAGTCCGAAGACTTGTCTCATGTCTCCAAGAAGGCCGAGAAGACAAAGAAAACCAAGAAGCCCAAGAAGATTTCTGAACATGAACTGACTCCAACTACCGTTCTCAGGAACGAAGAAGACACCATTGATTTGTCAAGTGAAGAAGATCTTGGTGATGATGCCCTTGAGCAGCTGATAAAGAGCAAGCAAGAGGCGGAGATCTTCAACGATCTGCCCCTCTTTGACGTGGATATTCTGAACAACTTCATTGATGAGAGGTTTGATGACCAGAGCATAAGCATCGATGATCTTCAACTTCCTGTGGATATCAGCGTCACCTTCCACGGAGCCATTGCAAATGAGCTAGTTGTGGCTCAGAAGATAGTGGAGCTGAAGAACAAAATTGACTATGAAAAGGCTTACTTCAAAAAGAACATGGCCAAGCTCAGTGTGGCAGACGTTCAGATCTTCAAGAAGACGTTGCATGAGCTCAAAGAACAGTTTCACAAGAAGCGTGAAGAAGCAAAAGGTTCAAGAGAGCGCATGAAGTACTTTGCACAGAAATGTGTTCAAGCACACAATGAGGCTGAGAAGCGCAAGGCTCTTGGGCGTCCTAGCATCGGCCCCAAGATGGCTGCCAAACAAAAGAAGAAGTCTGCTGAAGCCCCAACTGAAGCACCAAGGCAGGAAGCACCTCGCATTGTCTTCCCTGCCAGCATGACAGGCTCGAAGCTTAAGGTCCCCTTAGCAGCTTCAGAACTGAAGACAACAAGGGTAGCTGAAGCCGAAGCCAAGAAACGCAAGCACAAGAATACCTCTGATGATGCACCATCAAAGAAGAAATTGAAGAAGTCTTCAAAGAAAGAGTGTGCTGCGGCCTTTGAGCCCCTTGTGGTTGAGCCCATTTCTGTTGCCTGTCCAGCTTCTACCAACCAAGAGTGTCGCCTAGTGATCCACGAGCCTGATTTCACAGAGGCTCCTGAAGATGAAGAAGTTCCAGTTGTTGACCCCATCACGACTGAAGACATTGGTCGTGAAGACAATGTAGAAGATGATGAAGTCCTTCCTCAACTCGAGCATCAAGTGGTATCATCGCCTATTCTTATGAACAACGAACTCATCAGCATTGGTCGTCCCTTGATGCCAATTGCTCAGGATGATTCATGGGTCGGTCGCCCTCAACAAGACACCCCCATTCATGAAGACACACCCAGGACTCCAACACCTCAAGTCACCACTCCGGTGCTTGACGATCATAGCTACATGGTACAGACCTCTCCGTACCACAGGCGTCACCCGCTTTTTGCAGGCTTCGGAAAGGCCCCAGGTCACCATGACGAGCATTCCAGAAGGGGATGTGCAACAAATCTTAGTATCCCGTCAAGTGTTTCCCGAAGTCACCCCAACTGTGAATGTCTCCGAGTCTGGAGCTAAAGTTGCTGAAGACATTCCAGCTGCATCAGCCGATGAAGAAAATAAAGAAACAAGAGAAGAAGAAAGAGTTGCTACACCCCCTCCTACTGAACAAGTCATTCTCGAGGAGAATGAGTTTGTGTCTGACCCTCCTGTTACTGAACAAACAGAGGTTGAAACTATTGAGGCTGCCACAAACAATGATGTTGAAGCCAATGACACTGACATGGCTGAAGATAATGTGGCGCCTAAAGTCAATGTGGAACCTGAAGCTAATGTGGTGCCTGAAGCTCAAGTACAACCTGAAGCCACTGTGCATGCTGAAGCTACTGTTCCATCTCCAAGGCCTCACACCATTGAACAGGCTTATAATCGTGGTGAACTTGTCACGGTCCGATGGCCCATCATGCTGCCTCCCACTGCTCCCGGACCTCAATATGACTATCACGTGGAGCAGAGGCCACAAGTTCAGAAGCCAAAGCCCAGGCTGCCAAGGCTTCCAGGTGCTGCCACATCCCTAGGATCGTTCAACGTGAACAGCTTCAGGGCACAAAATACCTTCTTCGATAGCGCCAAGAATCCGTACTCGAAGCCAAAGATCTCATCCGATCGATTCTGGAGCTATCAGCAGCGCAACTAATACTCCTGCATCCTCTACAATCAGGGGTGAATCTGTCCACACATGCGCCTTGATTGTGAAGCCATTGCAGGGCTGCCCTGTATTGAAGAAGCCCTTGACTGCTTTAGGGAAGTTGGTCTTCTGCCATTCGTTACGGACAAGGAGCACTGGAATGAAGAACTGCTGCTACAATTCTATGCAACACTTCATATTCACGGCTACAACAGGGATCTGAAGACATGGATCCTTGAGTGGATGTCAGGAGATGTGCATCATGGAGCCTGTCGGCGGTCCTGGAAGAGTCTCACACTACTATGCCCAGAAGAAGATCTTCATGAAGATGGCTTCACTGAGGGATTCAAATTTGATCCAGACCTCCACGCAATGCAAGCTAGTGCCGCACTCCATCAATAGAAGATTCTGAGTACTCGTCTTCGGCTGCAACTGTTGTTGCGAGAGTCGTCGATGCCGAAGACGATGCCACTTCACCAACCATGGCTTCACTGCATCTCGACACTACACCAGGCCCTTCTGCACCACCGCACTCCAACATTGACCCTGCCCCTTCATCTACTCCTGATGGGAATGAGTAGATGCTCTATCTCTTCAAACCTTTTTGGTCATTACTGACAAAAGGGGGAGAAGCATATGAGTTGATAGTCTTCAAGCAGGTCCTTATGCGTGGTTGCACTATTTTTGCCAAGTGTTTACAACTCCCGTCTTTTGATACATTTGGTTTTCTGGGTTGTAACACTTAAACTCGATGGTCGTCTGCTACTTTCTCTGCTACTCTATGATGGATGATAAATTCCGCATGAAGTCATTTCGCATATGTCCATTTTTCATTATGCATGTCATTATCTTTGTTATATCTTTATATGCATGATAAATTGTCTTCATAAGTTGAATAGGATCTCCACAAAGTAAAACATGCCATGTGCATTTGCATTCAAAAGCAAACTACTTATATGCACATCTTTAGGGGGAGCCTTTTGCCACTTATGAAGACAATGTCGTAATTCTCAACTTTCACATACTTTTATCCCCGTTGAAAACTTCAACCAGTTTGTCATCAATCACCAAAAAGGGGGAGATTGTAAGTGCATCTAGTGCCACCCCTAGTTGGTTTTGGAGTATTTACGACAAACTTGGTTGAGGGACTAATGTGTTTGTGAGAATTGCAGGATAACACAGGTAGTAGTCGCTCATTGATTCGGTTTACCTACCAGAGATGACCCCTAAAAATGTGTGAAGACATTGAAGACAATGGTGGTCTGTGAAGAGATTCACATTGAAGACTATGACATGAGAAGACATAGTATGAATACTATGGAGTACGAAGACATAGTTGTTTCGTAGTTTCCTTTTCTTCTTTGTTGAGTCATAGGAACCACCATACTGTTAAGTGGGGTCCAAGTGAACAAAGTCAGAGTGACTGATGTGATGCTCAACCAAATCCTATGTCTTCGAGCGAAGACAATGAGAGCAAATCTTATCCAGAGCTGGATAAGTCAACTTTACTTGTAGCCCAAGTCAAGCTGTTGCGTGTGTTTGAAATCTGACCGTTGGACACGTGTCATTTCCTTAGTGACCCAGGGTCATTTCGAAAAAATCAGATCGGGTTGCCTCCTGGCTATAAATAGCCCACCCCCTACACCATAAATTGGTGGCTTCTCAGAGTTAGTGCACGGCTTTTGTCGTTTGAGAGCAACCCACCTCTGTAGCGTTTCAGAGAGATCCTTGTGAGGACAAAGCCCAAAACACCCAGAGCCAAAGAGTGTTAGGCATCACTGAAGTCTTTCTGTCTGCGTGATCTGAAGACTTGTTACACTTGAGGATTGTGAATCCTCTAGCCGATTAGGCATCGCGTTCTGAGCATCCAAGAGTCATTGTGGATTGCCGGTGAACAAAGTCTGTGAAGGTTTGGAAGTCTACCTTGAAGACTTACTAGAGTGATTGGGAGATGGCCGTGTGTCCTTAGCTCAAGGGGAATAAGGTGAAGACGCAGTCTTCTGAGTTGAATCTCATCCTCCCTAACCAAACGTACAGTTGTCACAACAACTGGAACTGGTCTACCAAACTCGTGTCCTCTCCAAGCAACTGGTTCTATCCTTCTCATCTCTTTACTTTACAGTTGTCTTCATGAAGTCATTGCCTGCTTGCATGATCTGATTCGCTTCACTGTGTGAAGATTGTTCGCTATTTGGCTTCATACTATCTTCCATCCTGATCCATACTACCTAGCTGCAGATAGTCTTCGTGCTTTCACTTCATTGCTTACTTGACTATGGCTTGTCTAGTGTAGTCTACCTTCCGCTGCATATCAATAGGTTCATTTGTACTGTTTGTCTTCAAAGCCCCCGTGTTTTGAAGACTTCCATAAAAATCGCCTATTCACCCCCCCCCCCTCTAGTCGATAACTAGCACTTTCACAAGCAAAACATTATCACACCTTAGTACTCTTTGGGTGTTAATCACATATCGATGTGAACTAGATTATTGACTCCAGTAAACTCTTTGGGTGTTGGTCACATAGCGATGTGAACTATGGGTGTTAAATCACATGGTGATGTGAACTAGATTATTGACTCTAGTGCAAGTGGGAGACTGAAGGAAATATGCCCTAGAGGCAATAATAAAGTTGTTATTTTATATTTCCTTATTCATGATAAAGGTTTATTATTCATGCTAGAATTGTATTGATCGGAAACCTTAATACATGTGTGAATACATAAACAAAATTGTGTCCCTAGTGAGCCTCTACTAGACTAGCTCATTGATCAAAGATGGTTAAGGTTTCCTAACCATGGACATGAGTTGCCATTTGATAACGGGATCACGTCATTAGGAGAATGATGTGATGGACATGACCCATCCGTTAGCTTAGCATATTGATCGTTCAGTTTTATTGCTATTGCTTTCTTCATGTCAAATACATATTCCTTCGACTATGAGATTATGCAACTCCCGGATACCGGAGGAATGCCTTGTGTGCTATCAAACGTCACAATGTACCTGGGTGATTATAAAGATGCTCTACAGGTATTGAAGGAAATATGCCCTAGAGGCAATAATACAGTTGTTATTTTATATTTCCTTATATCATGATAAATGTTTATTATTCATGCTAGAATTGTATTAACCGGAAACTTGATACATGTGTGGATACATAGACAAAATACTATGTCCTTAGTAAGCCTCTACTAGACTAGCTCGTTAATCAAAGATGGTTAAGTTTCCTAACCATAGACATGTGTTGTCATTTGATGAACGAGATTACATCATTAGAAGAATGATGTGATGGACAAGACCCATCTGTTAGCTTAGCATATTGATCGTTCAGTTTTATTGCTATTGCTTTCTTCATGTCAAATACATATTCCTTCGACTATGAGATTATGCAACTCCCGGATACCGGAGGAATACCTTGTGTGCTATCAAACATCACAACATAACTGGGTGATTATAAAGATGCTCTACAGGTATCTCCGAAGGTGTTTGTTGGGTTGGCATAGATCAAGATTAGGATTTGTCACTCTGAGTATCGGAGAGGTATCTCTGGGCCCTCTCGGTAATACACATCATAATAAGCCTTGCAAGCAATGTGACTAATGAGTTAGTTATGAGATGATGTATTACGGAACGAGTAAAGATACTTGCCGGTAACGAGATTGAACTAGGTATGAAGATACCGATGATCAAATCTCGGGCAAGTAACATACCAATGACAAAGGGAATAACGTATGTTGTTATTACGGTATGACTAATAAAGATCTTAGTAGAATATGTGGGAACCAATATGAGCATCCAGGTTCCGTTGTTGGTTATTGGCCAGAGAGGTGTCTCGGTCATGTCTACATAGTTATCAAACCCGTAGGGTCCGCACGCTTAACGTTCATGACGATTTTGTATTATATGAGTTATGTGATTTGGTGACCAAATGTTGTTCGGTGTCCCGGATGAGATCACGGACATGACGAGGAGTCTCAAAATGGTAGAGAGGTAAAGATTCATATATATATATATAGGACAATGATATTCGGACATCGGAAGTGTTCTGGGGTACCGGGTACATATCGGGTCACCGGAAGGGGTTCCGGGCATCCCCCCGGCAACTACATGGGCCTAATGGGCCAAGAAGGGGACATACCAGCCCCTAGGGGGCTGGTGCGCCCCATGTAAGACAAATAAGGGCGGAAGGAAAGAGGGGAAGAGAGAAAGGAAGGGGAGCAATTCGGCCTCCCCCTTCCTTCTCTCCTCCCTCCTCCTTCCTTCCCCCTCCGGATGGATATGAGAGGGGGGAGGCCGAATAGGGAGGCGCCCAAGTAGGATTCCTCCTACTTGGGGTGCCCCCTTGGCTGCCTCTCCTCCCCTCCAATCTATATATATGAGGGGGCACCGCTAGAACATAGATCAATAGTTGTTAGCAGTGTGCGGCGCCCCCCCCCCTCCACAGTTTACGCCTCCTGTCATATTCACGTAGTGCTTAGGCGAAGCCTACGCAGATCACTTCACCATCACTGTCACCACGCCATCGTGCTGACGGAACTTTCCCTCGATACTTTGCTGGATCAAGAGTTCGAGGGATGTCATCGAGCTGAACGTGTGCAGAACTCGGAGGTGCCATACGTTTGGTGCTTGATCGGTCGGAACAAGAAGAAGTTCGACTACATCAACCGCGTTGTCAAACGCTTCCGCTTTCGGTCTATGAGGGTACGTGGACACACTCTCCCCCTCTCGTTGCTATGCATCTCCTAGATAGATCTTGCGTGAGCATAGGAATTTTTTAAATTACATGCTACATTCCCCAACAGGTATCTTCGAAGGTGTTTGTTGGGTTTGCATAGATCGAGATTAGGATTTGTCACTCTGAGTATCGGAGAGGTATCTCTGGGCCCTCTTGGTAATGCACATCATAAAAAGCCTTACAAGCAAAATGACTAATGAGTTAGTTACAAGATGATGTATTATGAAACGAGTAAAGAGACTTTTCGGTAACGAGATTGAACTATGTATGTGGATACCGACGATCCAATCTCGGACAAGTAACATACCGATGACAAAGGGAATAACGTATGTTGTCATTACGGTTCGACCGATAAAGATCTTTGTAGATTATGTAGGAACCAATATGAGCATTCAGGTTTCGCTATTGGTTATTGACCGGAGAGGTGTCTCGGTCATGTCTACATAGTTCTCGAACCCATAGGGTCCGCACGCTTAACGTTCAATGACGATTTAGTATTATATGAGTTATGTGATTTGGTGACCGAATGTTGTTCAGAGTCCCCCATGAGATCACGGACATGGCGAGGAGTCTCAAAATGATAGAGAGGTAAAGATTGATATATAGGATGATAGTATTCGGACACGGGAAGTGTTCCGGATAGTACCAAGTATTTATCGAAGTACCGGGGGGTTACTAAAACCCCTGGAGGGAAGATATGGGCCATAAGAGGGGAGCGCACCAGCCCACAAGGGTTGGTGCGCCCCCCTTAGGCATGTGGCTGAATTGGAGAAGGAGGAGAAGGGGTTCAGCCCCCCTTTCCTTCTCTCCTTCCCCCTTCCCTTTTCTCTCCGGCTAAAAAAGGAAGGGGGGGAGGCCGAATTGGAGGAGGCCCCCCAAGTAGGATTCCTCCTACTTGGGGCGCCCCATGCCTGCTCCCCTCCCCCTCCCACCTATATATACGTGGGGAGGGGCTGGCTAGAACACACACACCAACAATTGTTAGCCGTGTGCGGCTACCCCCTCCATAGTTTACATCTCCGGTCATATCTTCATAGTGCTTAGGCGTAGCCCTGCGCGGACCAGTTCACCATCACCGTCACCAAGCCGCCGTGCTGACGGAATTCATCTTCTTCCTCGACACCTTAGCTAGATCAAGAGGACGAGGGACGTCATCGAGATGGACGTGTGCAGAACTCGGAGGTGTCGTACGTTCGGTGTTTGATCGGTCGGATCTAGAAGAAGTTCGACTACATCAACCGCAATGTTAAAACGCTTCCGCTTTCGGTCTACGAGGGTACGTAGGCACACTCTCCCCCTCTTGTTGCTATGCATCTCCTAGATTGATCTTGCATGAGCGTAGGAATATTTTTAAAATTACATGATGTATTTCCCAACAGATATGACACCACATGCCACAACCAAAACAAGATGAGGCACCGAACAAGGCTCACAAAATCTGTAGTAGCCCTAGAAAAGAGAGCGGTTGTTGTCCTGCCGCGCTGGTCCTACGGGGCCTTATCACGACGACTTTCTAACTGTCTACTACAACAAGTTTTGTCCGGTTTCAGCGAGGGAGGGGCCATGACGGCGGCGCGTCTTCAGCTCATTTCAGTGCTTGTAGACTTGTAGTGATCGCTAGGTGGTCTATGAATTTGAATGTAATTTTTATTATTTCTGGTGTTCATTGTACTGCCATGATTAAAGATGAATAAATTAGATTTTTTTTTCTTAAAAAAAGAAAAGAGAGTGGAACATTGTTATAACACCACGATAATTTAAGAACGACACACATAATAGTTCAGATCAACCACGTTTGATTGGCTGGTGTTATAGACAATCGGTCGATGTGGGAGGAAAAGTATGAATTTTGTGCAGGTAGATATGCACACATTATCAAAATAGTGTTGCTCATTGTCTAGCTAATATTGATCATTCCGAAGGTAGCATCGTTTGTTCGTCGCGCCGTGCTCCAGACAGTGCTTCTAGTTTTGTATTAACAGATTGTAACATTATTTCAGAGGAATAAATCCAATATTCTCTCACAAAAGAAAAGATGCGCACACATCCTTTGTTCTCTCTTATTCGTCTGTTTAAATAGGTTTTATGGACGGGGCGTCTTGCTCCCGGGCTCAAGATGAGCCCGAGAGTGAACAGTAAACTCATCAAAAATAGTTAAAATAATTTTAAAAAATATGGTGAAAGATGTTTGAGTACATGATGTCTATGCCAAATTTCAGCGCATTTGAATATCTGAGTAGCTCTCAGCAAAAAGACAAACTTAAAGTCTGTGAAAAAGTGTACTGTTTCTGCATTATTTGGACCGATTTTGTTTTTTGGCTGAGAGCTACTCAGATGTTTGAATGCGCTAAAAATTGGCACGGAGCTCGCACACTCAAACATCTTCCATGAAAAAAGCAGATTTTTTTTAAATCTAGTAATTATTTGAATTTATTGTTCATCGGGTGGAGATGAGCCTGGGATCAGAATTCGATATTCAGATTTTTTTTAAACTAGATATATATTTATCATGTTTGTTTTGCGAAAAGAGCCAAGATCTGTCATAAAAGTTGACAAATACAAAGCGCCTGAAACATAATAAATTTTACGTAGAGGTCTCTCGGACCGTTGGACGACTATTGCTGCTTGCAACACGCTGTTGTGGCCCCTTCCATACTGGAGTCGGCTTGTCCTTGTTGATGATAACTGGAAAATCTTCATGCATGTATCCCTAAGGATCATTGCCTCAGAGTCGTAGTCATTGCCATTGAACCTGTAACCTCATCGCCCCAGGAGCCGACAGGAATAAAGTCGAATTCATCTCGATGAACGAACTCGAGGAGGTTCAGGGTCCGAGAAATTGACTCGGAGATGAAACACCAACATCCGCCCAAGCCAATTAGAACCCTAAATTATATAGTAGGCGGATTCAAGGCACAGGGATTCCCCTCAATGCTATGGTCCATTGGAATGGTATACAGACAGGAGGCAAATCTATAGACTCGTCGGCGGAGATTGAGGGATGGAAGGTCTCACCCTAGTCACCTTCGTGAGAGATCATTGGCTTCCGTTGACAGCCCTCACTGCCGTTCCCTTCCACCTGGGTCCATATCGTATGGCCGACCTATGTATTTATCATATTATGTGCATTTCTTTTTGCAAAATAGGATTCCATGGGTTTCATGGAGATGCCAATTGTGCATCTAATAGCATACATTTTACTATTGATGAAGAATATGGTCAATTTTACAAGTGTACAACCACGTGACATATGTGGTAAGCAATCCAAACTACTCCCTCCGTTCCTAAATACTGTACAAGTCTTTTCAGAAATTTCAATGTGAACTACATATGGATGTACATAGACGCATTTTAAAATGTAGATTCACTTATTTTGCTTCATATGTAGTCCCTATTGCGATCTCTAAAAAGACTTATACTCCTGAAGCATACGTACTTAAGAGGGGGTATTTAGAGATTGCTTCATATCGTAATGTGGTACGTATGCTTGTAGTTTTTTTTAAACACTCCCTCTATTCCTAAATGTCGATTTGCCCATTTTCACCTGGTCGGAACATTTGCCCCAACGACTTACATTTCAGAACAGAGGGAGTATTTAGAAATAGAGAGAGTGTTAAAAAAAATTACAAGCATACGTACCACACTACGATGAGCATCCTTTTCTCTTAAAAAAAAACTTAACGGTTCTGCTGAAGTAACGGAAAGATATGGCACGTCAGCTGCATGTGGTCTCACCGACCATAGTCGGAGCTCGTGCACCGAAGCAGAAAAGAATGCAGAGTTTCTCGAATTGCTCGCCAGCGCGCATATGCCCGCGCGTGCACGAGCAAACCCAGCAACGGTGGATCTCAGGTTGCCGGACGAAACTGGGTGCTGGTGCTGCTAGTTTTTGCAATAATTGCGAGAGCATGATTGCACAGGAAGCAACACAGGCTGGTGGTGACCGCCCGCCTGAGCGCCACCGGTGAGTGCAGGTGCAGCGCCCGGGTGGCCGGGGTCGGCGTCACGGGCGCACGTAAACAAAACTGGCGTCGCCGTCCCGATGCCCCCGTTGCCCCGTCGCATCATCGGCCCGGCCGCCCGGGGAATTCCGAGAGGCCGAGAAAGCGGGGGGAGAGAGAGGGCGCCAGGGCAGGTGTGATGTGCGAGCAACGTCTGAACCTGACGCCGACGCTTTATTAGCTGACCTTGTTAAAAATGGGTACGAAAATGGACAATTTTCACATTTTCTTTTTTTAGGGAAAATAGACATTTTCTTGCGGCGTGTTGGATTGGTGGGAACGGATCAGATAGGAGGGTCGCTGGGTGGGGCCATGTCACGGATTCTCTGAGATTGATTTCTGCATTCTTTTCGAGCCAAGATGGTTGGGGAAAAACTCTGCCTCTCGGCTGAAGGAAATATGCCCTAGAGGCAATAATAAAGTTATTATTTATTTCTTTATATCATGATAAATGTTTATTATTCATGCTAAAATTGTATTAACCGGAAACATAATACTTGTGTGAATACATAGACAAACAAAGTGTCACTAGTATGCCTCTACTTGACTAGCTCGTTAATCGAAGATGGTTATGTTTCCTAACCATAAACAAAAGAGTTGTTATTTGATTAACGGGATCACATCATTAGGAGAATGATGTGATTGACATGACCCATTCCATTAGCTTAGCACCCGATCGTTTAGTATGTTGCTATTGTTTTCTTCATGACTTATACATGTTTCTATGACTATGAAATTATGCAACTCCCATTTGCCGGAGGAACACTTTGTGTGCTACCAAACGTCACAACGTAACTGGGTGATTATAAAGGAGCTCTACAGGTGTCTCCAAAGGTACATGTTGGGTTGGCGTATTTCGAGATTAGGATTTGTCACTCCGATTGTCGGAGAGGTATCTCTGGGCCCTCTCGGTAATGCACATCACTTAAGCCTTGCAAGCATTGCAACTAATGAGTTAGTTGCGGGATGATGTATTACAGAACGAGTAAAGAGACTTGCCGGTAACGAGATTGAACTAGGTATTGGAATACCGACGATCGAATCTCGGGCAAGTAACATACCGATGACAAAGGGAACAACGTATGTTGTTATGCGGTCTGACCGATAAAGATCTTCGTAGAATATGTAGGAGCCAATATGAGCATCCAGGTTCCGCTATTGGTTATTGACCGGAGACATGTCTCGGTCATGTCTACATTGTTCTCGAACCCGTAGGGTCCGCACACTTAAGGTTACGATGACAGTTATATTATGAGTTTATGCATTTTGATGTACCGAAGTTTGTTCGGAGTTCCGGATATGATCATGGACATGACGAGGAGTCTCGAAATGGTCGAGACATAAAGATTGATATATTGGAAGCCTATGTTTGGATATCGGAAGTGTTTCGGGTGAAATCGGGATTTTACCGGAGTACCAGGAGGTTACCGGAACCCCCCGGGAGCTATATGGGCCATGATGGGCTTTAGTGGAAAAGAGAAGAGGCAGCCCTACATGGGCTGCGCGCCCCTCCCCTCCCTTGGTCCGAATAGGACAAGGAGAGGGGGCCGGCCCCTCTCTCTCTATTCCCCCCTCCGCGAATCCTATTCCAACTAGGATTGGGGGGGGGGGGGGAATCCTACTCCCAGAGGGAGTAGGACTCTCCTGGCGCGCCTCTCCATGGCCGGCCGCACCCCCTCCCTTAGTCCTTTATATACGGAGGCAGGGGCACCCCAGAAACACACAAGTTGATCCACGTGATCATATCCTTAGCCGTGTGCGGTGCCCCCTTCCACCATAATCCTCGATAATATTGTAGCGGAGTTTAGGCGAAGCCCTGCTGCAGTAGTTCATCAAGATCGTCACCACGCCGTCGTGCTGACGGAACTCTTCCCCGACACTTTGCTGGATCGGAGTCCGGGGATCGTCATCGAGCCGAACGTGTGCTAAAACTCGGAGGTGTCGTAGTTTCGGTGCTTGATCGGTCGGGCCGTGAAGACATACGACTACATCAACCAAACGCTTCCGTTGTCGATCTACTAGATATGTAGATCACACTCTCCCCTCTCGTTGCTATGCATCACCATGATCTTGCGTGTGCGTAGGAATTTTTTTGAAATTACTACGTTACCCAACAGTGGCATCCGAGCCTAGGTTTTTATGTTGATATTATATGCACGAGTAGAACACAAATGAGTTGTGGGCGATATAAGTCATACTGCTTACCAGCATGTCATACTTTGGTTCGGCGGTATTGTTGGATGAAGCGGCCTGGACCAACATTACGCGTACGCTTACGCGAGACCGGTTCTCCCGACGTGCTTTGCACAGAGGTGGCTTGCGGGTGACAGTTTCTCCAACTTTAGTTGAATCGAGTGTGGCTACGCCCGGTCCTTGCGAAGGTTAAAACAGCACCAACTTGACAAACTATCGTTGTGGTTTTGATGCGTAGGTAAGATTGGTTCTTGCTTAAGCCCGTAGTAGCCACGTAAAACTTGCAACAACAAAGTAGAGGACGTCTAACTTGTTTTTGCAGGGCATGTTGTGATGTGATATGGTCAAGACATGATGCTAAATTTTATTGTATGAGATGATCATGTTTTGTAACCGAGTTATCGGCAACTGGCAGGAGCCATATGGTTGTCGCTTTATTGTATGCAATGCAATCGCGCTGTAATGCTTTACTTTATCACTAAGCGGTAGCGATAGTCGTGGAAGCATAAGATTGGCGAGACGACAATGATGCTACGATGGAGATCAAGGTGTCGCGCCGGTGACGATGGTGATCATGACGGTGCTTCGAAGATGGAGATCACAAGCACAAGATGATGGTGGCCATATCATATCACTTATATTGATTGCATGTGATGTTTATCTTTTATGCATCTTATCTTGCTTTGATTGACGGTAGCATTATAAGATAATCTCTCACTAATTATCAAGAAGTGTTCTCCCTAAGTATGCACCGTCGCGAAAGTTCTTCGTGCTGAGACACCACGTGATGATCGGGTGTGATAGGCTCTACGTTCAAATACAACGGGTGCAAAACAGTTGCACACGCGGAATACTCAGGTTATACTTGACGAGCCAAGCATATACAGATATGGCCTCGGAACACGGAGACCGAAAGGTCGAGCGTGAATCATATAGTAGATATGATCAACATAGTGATGTTCACCAATGAAACTACTCCATCTCACGTGATGATCGGACATGGTTTAGTTGATTTGGATCACGTAATCACTTGGAGGATTAGAGGGATGTCTATCTAAGTGGGAGTTCTTAAGTAATATGATTAATTGAACTTAAATTTATCATGAACTTAGTCCTGGTAGTATTTTGCAAATTATGTTGTAGATCAATAGCTCGAGTTGTTATTTCCCTGTGTTTATTTTGATATGTTCCTAGAGAAAATTATGTTGAAAGATGTTAGTAGCAATGATGCGGATTGGATCCGTGATCTGAGGTTTATCCTCATTGCTACACAGAAGAATTATGTCCTTGATGCATCGCTAGGTGACGGACCTATTGCAGGAGCAGATGCAGACGTTATGAACGTTTGGCTAGCTCAATATGATGACTACTTGATAGTTTAGTGCACCATGCTTAATGGCTTAGAATCGGGACTTCAAAGACGTTTTTCATGGAGCATATGAGATGTTCTAGGAGTTGAAGTTAATATTTCAAGCAAATACCCGAGTTGGGAGATATGAAGTCTCCAACAAGTTCTATAGCTAAAAGATGGAGGAGAATCGCTCAACTAGTGAGCATATGCTCAGATTGTCTGAGTACTACAATCGCTTGAATCAAGTGGGAGTTAATATTCCAGATAAGATAGTGATTGACAGAATTCTCTAGTCACCATCACCAAGTTAGTAGAACTTCGTGATGAACTATGATATGCAAGGGATAACGGAAACGATTCCCAAGCTCTTCGTAATGCGGAAATTGACGAAGGTAGAAATCGAGAAAAACATCAAGTGTTGATGGTAGACAAGACCACTAGTTTCAAGAAAAGGGCAGAGGGAAGAAGGGGAACTTCAAGAAGAACAGCAAGCAAGTTGCTGCTCAAGTGAAGAAGCCCAAGTCTGGTCCTAAGCTCGAGACTAAGTGTTTCTACTGCAAAGGGACTGGTCACTGGAAGCGGAACTACCCCAAGTGATTGGCAGATAAGAAGGATGGCAAAGTGAACATAAGTATATTTGATATACATATTATTGATGTGTACTTTACTAGTGTTTATAGCAACCCCTCAGTATTCGATACTAGTTCAGTTGCTAAGATTAGTAACTCGAAACGGGAGTTGCAGAATAAACAGAGACTAGTTAAGGGTGAAGTGACGATGTGTGTTGGAAGTGGTTCCAAGATTGATATGATCATCATCGCACACTCCCTATACTTTCGGGATTAGTGTTGAACCTGAATAAGTGTTATTTGGTGTTTGCGTTAAGCATGAATATGATTTGATCATGTTTATTGTAATACGGTTATTCATTTAAGTAAGAGAATAAATTGTTGTTCTGTTTACATGAATAAAACCTTATATGGTTACACACCCAATGAAAATAGTTCGTTGGATCTCGATCGTAGTGATACACATAATCATAATATTGAAACCAAAAGATGCAAAGTTAATAATGATGGTGCAACTTATTTGTGGCACTACCGTTTAGGTCATATTGGTGTAAAGCGCATGAAGAAACTCCATGCTGATGGGCTTTTGGAATCACTTGATTATGAATCAGTTGATGCTTGTGAACCATGCCTCATGGGCAAGATGACTAAGACTCTGTTCTTCGAAACAATAGAGCGAGCAACAGATTTGTTGGAAATCATACATACTGATGTATGTGGTCCGATGAATATTGAGGCTCGCGACAAGTATCATTATTTTCTGATCTTCACAGATGATTTGAGCAGATATGAGTATATCTAATTGATGAAACATAAGTCTGAAACATTTGAAAAGTTTAAAGAATTTCAGAGTGAAGTGAAAAATCATCGTAACAAGAAAATAAAGTTTCTACGATCTGATCATAGAGAAAAGTATTTGAGTTACGAGTTTGGCCTTCAGTTAAAAACAATGTAAAATAGTTTCACTACTCACGCCACCTGGAACACCACAATGTAATGGTGTGTCCGAACATCATAACTGTACTTTATTAGATATGGTGCGATCTATGATGTCTCTTACCGATCTACCACTATCATTTTGGGGTTATGCATTAGAGACAGCTGCATTCACGTTAAAAGGGCACCATCTAAATCTGTTGAGACGGCGCCGTATGAACTATGGTTTGGCAAGAAACCAAAGTTGTCGTTTCTTAAAGTTTGGGATTGCGATGCTTATATGAAAAAGTTTCATCCTGATAAGCTCAAACTCAAATCGGAGAAGTGCGTCTTCATAGGATACCCAAAAGAAAATGTTGGGTACACCTTCTATCATAGATCCGAAGGCAAGATATTCGTTGCTTAGAATGGATCCTTTCCAGAGAAGGAGTTTCTCTCGAAAGAAGTGAGTGGGAGGAAAGTAGAACTTGATAAGGTAATTGTACCTTCTCCCTTATTGGAAAGTAGTTCATCACAGAAATCTGTTCCTGTGGCTACTACACCAATTAGTGAGGAAGCTAATGATGATGATCATGTAACTTCAGATCAAGTTACTACCGAATCTCGTAGGTAAACCGGAGTGAGATCCGCACCAGAGTGGTACGGTAAGCCTGTTCTGGAGGTCATGCTACTTGACCATGACTAACCTACGAACTATTAAGAAGCGATGGTGAGCCCAGATTTCGCAAAATGGCTTGAGGCCATGAAATCTGAGATGGGATCCATGTATGAGAACAAACTATGGACTTTGGTTGACTTGCCCGATGATCGACAAGCAATTGAGAATAAATGGATCTTCAAGAGGAAGTCGGACGCTGATAGTAGTGTTACTATCTACAAAGCTAGAATTGTCGCAAAAGGTTTTTCGACAAGTTCAAGGTGTTGACTACGATGAGAGTTTCTCACTCGTGTCTATGCTTAAGTCTGTCCGAATCATGTTAGCAATTGCCGCATTTTATGAAATCTGGCAAATGGATAAACAAAACTGCATTCCTTAATAGATTTATTAAAGAAGAGTTGTATATGATACAACCAGAAGGTTTTGTCAATCCTAAAGGTGCTAACAAAATATGCAAGCTCCAGCGATCCATCTATGGACTGGTGCAAGCATCTCGGAGTTGGAATATACGCTTTGATAAGTTGATCAAAGCATATAGTTTTATACAGACTTGCGATGAAGCATGTATTTACAAGAAAGTGAGTGGGAGCACTACAACATTTCTGATAAGTATATGTGAATGACATATTGTTGATCGAAAATAATGTAGAATTATTCTGCAAAGCATAAAGGAGTGTTTGAAAGGAATTTTTCAAAGAAAGACCTCGGTAAAGCTGCTTACATATTGAGCATCAAGATCTATAGAGATAGATCAAGACGCTTGATAAGTTTTTTCAATGAGTACATACCTTGACAAGATTTTGAAGTAGTTCAAAATGGAACAGTCAAAGAAAAAGTTCTTGCCTGTGTTGCAAGGTGTGAAATTGGGTAAGACTCAAAGCCCGACCACGGCAGAAGATAGAAATAGAATGAAAATCATTCCCTATGCCTCAGTCATAGGTTCTATAAAGTATGCCATGCTGTGTACCAGATCTATTGTATACCCTACACTGTGTTAAGCAATAGAGTACAATAGTGATCTAAGAGTAGATTACTGGACAACGGTCAAAATTATCTTTAGTGGAATAAGGAAATATTTCTCAATTATGGAGGTGACAAAAAGGTTCATCATAAAAAGTTACGTCGATGCAAGTTTTGACACATATCTGGATGACTCTAAGTCTCGATCTAGATACATATTGAAAGTGGGAGCAATAAGGTAGAGTAGCTCCATGCAGAGCATTGTTGACATAGAAATTCACAAAATACTTACGGATCTGAATGTGACAGACCCGTTGACTAAAAATTATCTCACAAGCAAAACATGATCACACCTTAGTACTCTTTGGGTGTTAATCACATAGCGATGTGAACTAGATTACTGACTCTAGTAAACCCTTTGGGTGTTGATCACATATCGATGTGAACTATGGGTGTTAATCACATGGTGATGTGAACTATTGTTGTTAAATCACATGGCGATGTGAACTAGATTATTGATTCTAGTGCAAGTGGGAGACTAAAGGAAATATGCCCTAGAGGCAATAATAAAGTTATTATTTATTTCCTTATATCATGATAAATGTTTATTATTCATGCTAGAATTGTATTAACCGGAAACATAATACTTGTGTGAATACATAGACAAATAAAGTGTCACTAGTATGCCTTTACTTGACTAGCTCGTTAATGGAAGATGGTTATGTTTCCTAACCATAAACAAAAGAGTTGTTATTTGATTAACGGGATCACATCATTAGGAGAATGATGTGATTGACATGACCCATTCCATTAGCTTAGCACCCGATCGTTTAGTATGTTGCTATTGCTTTCTTCATGACTTATACATGTTCCTATGACTATGAGATTATGCAACTCCCGTTTGCCGGAGGAACACTTTGTGTGCTACCAAACGTCACAACATAACTGGGTGATTATAAAGGAGCTCTACAGGTGTCTCCAAAGATAAATGTTGGGTTGGCGTATTTCGAGATTAGGATTTGTCACTCCGATTGTCGGAGAGGTATCTCTGGGCCCTCTTGGTAATGCACATCACTTAAGCCTTGCAAGCATTGCAACTAATGAGTTAGTTGCGGGATGATGTATTACAGAACGAGTAAAGAGACTTGCCGGTAACGAGATTGAACTAGGTATTTGGAATACCGACGATCGAATCTCAGGCAAGTAACATACCGATGACAAAGGGAACAACGTATGTTGTTATGCGGTCTGACCGATAAAGATCTTCGTAGAATATGTAGGAGCCAATATGAGCATCCAGGTTCCGCTATTGGTTATTGACCGGAGACATGTCTCGGTCATGTCTACATTGTTCTCGAACCCGTAGGGTCCGCACGCTTAAGGTTACGATGACAGTTATATTATGAGTTTATGCATTTTGATGTACCGAAGTTTGTTCGGAGTCCCGGATATGATCACGGACATGACGAGGAGTCTCGAAATGGTCGAGACATAAAGATTGATATATTGGAAGCCTATGTTTGGATATCGGAAGTGTTCCAGGTGAAATCGGGATTTTACCGGAGTACCGGGAGGTTACCGGAACCCCCCGGGAGCTATATGGGCCATGATGGGCTTTAGTGGAAAAGAGAAGAGGCAGCCCTACATGGGCCGCACGCCCCTCCCCTCCCTTGGTCCGAATAGGACAAGGAGAGGGGGCCGGCCCCTCTCTCTCTCTATTCCCCCCTCCGCGAATCCTATTCCAACTAGGATTGGGGGGGGGGGGGAGGGGGAATCCTACTCCCAGAGGGAGTAGGACTCTCCTGGCGCGCCTCTCCATGGCCGGCCGCACCCCCTCCCTTAGTCCTTTATATACGGAGGCAGGGGCACCCCAGAAACACACAAGTTGATCCACGTGATCATATCCTTAGCCGTGTGCGGTGCCCCCTTCCACCATAATCCTCGATAATATTGTAGCGGAGTTTAGGCGAAGCCCTGCTGCAGTAGTTCATCAAGATCGTCACCACGCCGTCGTGCTGACGGAACTCTTCCCCGACACTTTGCTGGATCGGAGTTCGTGGATCGTCATCGAGCCGAACGTGTGCTAAAACTCGGAGGTGCCGTAGTTTCGGTGCTTGATCGGTCGGGCCGTGAAGACGTACGACTACATCAACCAAACGCTTCCGTTGTCGATCTACTAGGTATGTAGATCACACTCTCCCCTCTCGTTGCTATGCATCACCATGATCTTGCGTGTGCGTAGGATTTTTTTTTTGAAATTACTACGTTACCCAACATCGGCTCCTGCCACCTGCTCACTATCCGGAGGACCTGCAGGATCTTAGAGCATCTCTAACAGATTTCTTATATCGCAGATCTGTAAAGTAAGTTTACAGTTCGCGGAATGCTTTGGATACAAACCGAAAACAGCCACGGCAGAACAGAAACTGAAAATGAAACTGTAAATTTTGAAATCAGAACTTCCCGAGAGAAATCAAATGACTTCAGTATAACTAGTAGCATTCATAGTGTTTGATCATCATGCATATTTCATACATAGCCTATTTGTATAAAATAGATCGGAGGAGCAGTGGCCACCGTAAACCCTACTGCCAAAATTTGCCTCACTGGAGCCATCCGGGTGCGGCGGTGCCGCTACTGCGGCGGAGGAGCTCAATCATTGTCGGAGGAGGAGACGAGGTTGACGTACATGTCGTCCTGCGCCTTGGCTTCATGGCACCATGCCTCCAAGTTGTTGTCGACATCTTGCGCCTTTGCGACCCCCTGCTCGAGGAGGACTACGTCGAGGTCGGCTTCCAATCGACGGCGTTGCTCCGCCTCCTCCTCCCGCGCACTGCGCGTGACGATGGCCCGCCCAAAGATGTTCGCCTCCGCCGGGGGAAGGAAATCCTCCGGCCCGATGACACCACCGCCCCGCCGCACCGGCTCCACCTCGAGCTCCCTCTTCACCGCACGGAGCGGCGGGAGCTCCTCCGGCTCCCTTTTCACCGGCATGAGGAGCGGCGTACGGGAGCTCGACCCCTCGGCGGAGCTGCCCGCGCCGAAGGACATACGTTTCTGCCTGCGGTCGTACTTCTTCGTCTCACGGCGGCGGCTCTAGGCCGCGGTTCGTGTACTTTCGGGCGGCTCGCTTCCTCACACCGTCGGCTTTGACGCACTGCTGCCGCTCGAGGTCGTCGCTACCGCTGGAGCTGTGTCCCGAGCTCCACATCCCGCGCCACATGGTGGAGTGCGGCGGCAGATTGGAGTCATCGGCGACAAGAAATCAAGAGGGGGAGGGGGATTGCGGCGGCACGGGGGTAGGGTTTGGCCCCGTATACTCGTCGCGAATCCGTAGATATACGGCCCGAGGGGGTGATTTTTCGGGCTACTGTAAAAACATTTACGGGCCGGGCGACTATACGGGCTCTGGTCTAGCCTAAAAAAGGGCCAAACCCGGACTTTTACAATTTGCACGTTTTTAAGAAGTCTGTTAGAGATGATCTTACTTTGTCCACTAACCCACAAAAAACGTATGGCATTAACATGTTTTTAGGGAATCAGGCCATGAAATAAGTATTTTAAGGGTCAATGCACAACATAATAAGATCTCTACGGGATGGAGGGGGGGCTGCTGATGAGGCATTTATTTCTTAAAATAGGGAGACGTAGATAAACTAGTACTTTTCTTTTTTTTGCTCTCTTTGTTTTTATTTAGTCCACGTACTAGCTTTGGTCAAAGTAAAGCTTTATAAACTTTGATAAAATTTATAAATCACATCATATAAATTTGTTATGGTAAATATTTTTTTATAAACTTGATCAAACATTATGAAGTTTAACTTCAGTCAAATGTAATATGCAAAGTAAATGAAAACAGAGTGAGTACTACGATTCGTCATAGTTAGTTCTAGTGCCAGTAGTTCTAAAAAAAGTCTACGGCCAGTAGTACATCAAATGATGAACTGCCACAGCGGCCCACAGACACTAGCCACTATGTTATTAGAATCAGGTACGACTAGGTTGCCACGCCCTCAAAGAAGAAGAAAAACCAGAGGCTCAGCACACGGAAATCAAACAACGAGTACAGATAAACCTTCACCAAATGCAGCTAACTAATGAGCAACATCAAAGGACGCCGACGCCTTGTCTGTTACCAATCGGCAGGGACACGAGCCGGCCCGACGTTTCGATCCCATCGTCTGTTACCGCCATGTCCATCTTGGAACGAGTGGTCTACCCAGAGACGATATTATCCGTTTCTGTCGCGTTCCATGTTGCCACTAATCGTTCAAGTTGCCACGCGTCATCGTCTACCGGATGCCCCTAGAAACCACTAGTGGCGTTTTCTTCGCTGGAAAAGAATCTAGTACTGTACAAATGAAGTGTGTACCATAGCGTAAAAAGAAAGATAAGTATGTACCACAAGATTCGCGCTCAAAGCAGCGCCTTACGCTATATCCCCATACAACAAGCACGCACCTCTTCATTCTCTAGCTCCCTTGCATATCACTGCGGCCATGGCGGCGCAATATTTCCAAGATTATTTCCGATTCTCACTCACGGCCAACACAAATTAATGGTTACATTCGAAGGGAGACTGGAGAATCGGAAGACAGTTGAGAGGATACATCATCTTCTGGAAAATCTCGGTCGCCTTCGGGTAATGAGGGAAGCACCGCTCTCCATGTACCCGCCAGTTCTTGCCTCGTCTTCGTCTTCACTCGACTCGTCGGACCTCCACCTTGACCCGCCTTGGCCGGCTGCTCCTTCACCAACTGGGGGTTTCTTGCCCAAGCTTCAAACAACAGAGAAAGAAGAACACTTCAGTGTTAATTACTGTGCCCACCACAAGGTTCAAGTCTTTCAAGTAACCACCGGTGAAGGCAACCTTACAACAAATGATAGACCGCACCAGTCCAGGCCACAATCCATTACAACCATTAGAACTATGAATCTACATTATGATTTACATCGATTCCACCCAACTTCTGCGCTAGGGCCTATTTGGTTCACTGCAAACTTTGACTCAGCATGTTCGACAGTTTGAAGTTTAATGATGCGATCTGATTCAAGCCACGGCTGTGGCGAGTTCTACCCTTTACCCCCCGGCCCCCGCGGTGATATTCATTTGTTAGCCAACTTTTGCAAAAAAAGTAAAGTGTGGCAAAGTATGGCAAGTGACCAAACAAAGCCCTTACTCTTCCTATGTACAGTAGAACTTATTTCTTTTAAATCAGGCCAGCATTACATTGTCTGCCTGAAAAATTTCAGCGGTTATCTACCAGGTATGATGTAGTCCCTCCGTTCAAAAATATGTTTATATATTTTCAATATGGACTACATATGGATTGAAATGAGTGAACAAACACAGTAAAACATGTCTACACACATCCAATTCAAAAAAAAAAAAGTTAGAACATCTCATATTTGTGAACGGAAGGGGTACCAAACTGGCCACCTTGACAGAAGGGACAGACCTATTACAGCCAGCAACAAAGATCAATACCACACCAGGAAACAGCAGTCAGCCCCAGGATAGTTAAAAGTAAAACTGTACAGATATTTTAAATTTAAAATCAAATGGACAAACAGTAAAACTGGCACTACCCAACACATAATGTTGTGAACTTAAAATTTCATACAGAACTTCTCGGAGAAAAGCATTCTCCGAACCAACCATGGGCCATGCTTTTTTTTTTCCTGAATCTGCTCAATTGACCAACCAGGGTTACCCAATAAAGTACCAGTTACTCTAAACCCTTGGCCTATGGGACTATGCTTTTAAATCGTATCAACCCTCAGAAATTACCGTGAAAATTGTCAAAAGGTAGTAACTAAATAAGCAACATCAAGTAAAACAATAAACATATTGCAACTGTACACAACAAAGATTACCTCAAAACGTTCGGTGTCATTAGAACTTTTGTCTTCTCCATATGATTCTCACGACGAAATCCAGCACTATCAGATACCTTTGTTTGGCCATTTTGACCAGCCCCAGTCCCACTTAAGATGAAAGGCTTCTCAGCACGTACACCAAAGTCAAACTCTCCCTTTCTGACAGAATCTTTTCCTTGAAAGAAAGTGTTTTTGTTACGCTCAGTCCTCACCAAACTTGTTCCGTGGGTTTTCTTAGGTGTATCGCCAGCACCCAAGTTGAAATACATAGGAATTGAATCATGACCAGCAGGTTTGGTTCCTTCTTTAAAACCTGGCTCTCCTTTCATAAAGCCGAGTTCTCTTGTCCCCTTTAAATATGGATTCTCACCATTTTGACCCAGAGAGGGGAATATACCCCCTGCAGTGGATCTCATATTGGATGCAGGTGTCGCTGGAGGAACTGGCCTACATTGGAGGATAGATGGAACCTTTCTGCCAAACTCTGAACGGACACTACCGATAAGAGCACCAGAATCAGTCAGCCCATGGATATTCCTGGAGTGGAGAGGGTTTGATTTATTCTGAAGAGCAGGGGTGAAGGACGAGCTCAATCCAATGGTCAGACTGGCTGATTTGACAACAGGATTAACAGGAGAAGACGTTTGCATGGTTCGGATGGCAAATTGACTTTGGTCCCCGCTGCTGATGGACCTCATATCCTCCCTCTGGACCTCAGGAAGCATTTCAAGGCATTTAACCTGTAAAGAGACATACAACATACTGAAGTGTTGTGTATACATCTAAAGAATTCATGCAGTGCAGCAGATTATGTCTTGAAGAAAATAGGCATCTTTCATTCATCCAAAATTAAATTATATACTTGCTCTATTCCACAATACATAACACTTGTGACTTTGGCACGGTCTTCAGCATGTAACTTTTGTAATAAATATGTTGGCATGAAATAGCTATATCATAAAATACTTTTCATAACAAATGTGTTGATACTATTTTGACATAATCAATCTAGGTCAGAGATGTTTCATAGTACACCTTTTAAAATGCTATGTATTTACAGATGTAGGCGGTAGCGTGTTAGTAACAGTATGTCATGTTTGGAGGTTCACAGAGTGGTCCAGCAGAGTCATAACGAGCTCCAACAGTTCCTAATTATGTTTAATAAGAATATTTTCATAACCAATCTAGTAACAACATGTGCACATGCCAATTCCAAATACTACCTCCGTCCTGGTTTATTAGTCCCCTTCATATTTTGTGTCCAATTTTGACTAGAGCTTTAACTAACAAAATATTAATGCATGTCACCAAAAATTATATCATTGGATTCGTATTTGAACATAGTTTCCAATTATAATATTTTTTATGACATGCATTAACATTGTGTTAGTTAAATTTAAGGTCGAATTTTGGCATAGAATATGAAGGGGGACAATAAACCAGGATGGAGGTAGTAGTTTCCAGTACATTGGCTATCAAGCTTCTAATAGGACACACATTCTAAAACGACATCTGAAAAGAATATAGGAGTAGTCATTAAATCAAGTTCAGCAACTGCGACGCATATATTACAAAGAGAATAAATCAAAAAGCATTTTCCTGATAGAATAAAGCATAATAAAAACAAGACATGAATGCCGAGACAAAACCAAAGTATGGAAGTACTTACCACCAAACCTTCTCTCCACCGAGCAATTGCGCTGATTTTGGATGCAACCTCTTCACTGGCAGTTTCCAGTGTGTTTTGCTCGAAGTTCTGAAGACTACGATGGACATCATATGCTTCCAAGTACCGATAACGCTAAAAGAGCAACCAGAAAAAAAATACAGAAAGTCCTCTGCTAATTAGCTACTGATATGTTTCCTTATGATGAAAAGTTGAAAATATGTGCATATGTCAGTAGCCCATGGTAGTATTTCAAACTAAACTGACAATAGCACTATTTAATTCTCCATTAGTCCAAATTCAACTAGACTACAATAATTAGAAGTGTAGTGTAAATTTGGTAACTAACAGTCCAGCCAAATGCAACATACAAAAATCTCAAGGGTAGCGCCATCTACAGAGACCATAACATCAAAATCATATATGAGTTTAACAAAGTAAAAGTTGCTTTTAGGCACCAAAAGTGAAAATATCCATGAAGCATTATAACAACACATGTATGAAGCAAGAAAAGTATCCTACAGACAAGAGACAACGTGGGGACGAACTTCCCATTTATCATTTCTTCTAACAGTAACATCAAACACCACTGATTAATCTCTTCTCATTATATTTTCTATAAATATACATAGTATCTCTTTGCTACCTTGATTTATGTACATTAATAATAAGAAATAAGAAAACCTACATGCAAGGATGGATGCTTGAATTTACGGTTTAGGTACTTCCGTATCTCGGAACATTCTTACAAAATTCATTGATTCACTATGTTGGAACAAGTGCACCAGCCAAAAATTCAGCAAAAATACAATGCATTGTGCACTGTTCAAGAAAGACAGGTGGTTCTACCAGCGATGTTCTAAAAAATAACTAGAATCTTTTGTGTGCTTTTTCAGGGCACATTGATCACACTTCCGCATGATTTAATGCAGGTGCACTATTCTTATATGAATATTTTCATATTTTGAGAAATTTTCGATAGGCACAAGTAACTAAAAAATAAAGTAGCACCCACCCTTGCATGTACAATATCCAATCTCTAATAGTAGTATACATGAACTTCTGTGTTCATGAAAAAATGCTGCACTAGCTAGGCTTAACCGCTTTGGATTCTAACTGTTATATGTATCTGTTCCATGTCTGAAAGATGTGCATGGCTATTAATATATGAAGTAGCATGTGAGTAAACAGAAGAGATTTAATGAAATTTCATTACACTAGAATTTCATAAACCTACAGTGTCATTTCCTCATGACCCTGAATCCCTGATGACCTTAGTACACTGAAATGATAAAATGAATATGCAAGCATACAGAAAATTTACCTGGAGGTAGAAAACAACAAGCAGACTACCACATGGCCCTGTGGGCACCTCACGAGCAGAATCAAAGAGGGACTTGTGAAGATATTTCTCTTCCTCAGAATCCCAAGGCAGATCAATTATTCTATCAACAATATTTCGTTCAATGCAGATCTCACAAAACTCAACCATCATCACCTCAACATGATGCATCACATCTGCTGGTCTTTGCTCTTTTATCCTAGAGCAGTAGCTCCTATGGAACATAAATGCTTCTGTTACTTGGCCATATTCAATTCTTACACGGATTGCAGTCACTGCCTCACTAAGACATAACAGTCCATCTTTCTCAATGTTTGCAGTAGCGGAGAAGCTATCACACCCTGTGCACTTCAACACGACCAGTGCCACATCAGGTTTCTGACGTTCAAGAAGAACTTGTGCTATCTTTGGATGTGTTTCCTTGCTAGAAATCTTTGGAAGAAGAGAGCATGCCTCCTGCACAAAGAGTAGATGTGCATCACAATGGAAGTTAATTGACTACAAGAACAGTATTTACTGAATAAGCATGTTCACCATATACAAGTAGAACTCAAGCTCCGATGTCACTAGCACCATAAATGGGGAAAGGGGGACTTCACTAGAATTCATAGAACAAATGCTTGTTTTAAGCAAATTGCTAGTGAATATGCAGGTTTAGTATATACAAGTAGAACTCAAGCTCTGATGTCACTCACACCATAAAAGGGGAAAGGGACACTTCAATGGAATTCATAAAATAAATTATAGTTTTAACCCTTAAGCAGCATATATTGGAAATAACAATTCAGTGGAGGGCAAGTAAAAGGCAGAAACTAAAGGGACAGTTTCAACACAATACACATCTCCATTTACATGCTTATTCAGTATGGTAACAATATAAATTCTGTATGAGTAGCTAAATTAATAGGGGGTGCAAAACTGGTTCCAAGGGATTCAACCCCACATAGCTTGAAGTTCAAATGTATTTTGTACAAATAAGCAAGTTTTGTTTCAAGGGATTACAGTCCAAAAATGAGTGCAAAACTGTACAGGACTTGCAGAAAACAAACCCTAACAGCTGAACTACTGAAAGCACTCTCCCTCTCCTTTTCAAAATATTGTCCTCCAAAGCAACTGAACAGAACAATAAAATAAAGATATGATGAGAAACAGTTCTACTTTACTTCAGCACCCAAAGACTAGGCAGCCCAACCACCCCAAAAGGGTCTTTCTACAATTAGTAAGCTTGAAGCAATTGTGACCATATAATGTGAATAGCTTTGATAAATATGAAAGACAGGTAATTCAAAAAGCGGTGCAGATCACTCAAAAAAATGTCAAAACTCAACTTCACAGGCAAAATAGGAAAATATAATTAACCATTTGACTTGGACAAAGAAAACATTTAATGAATCAGATATATGCACGACCCATGCACCATAGCTAAGAACATCATGTCGAGAAAAGACAGGTGTTAATCAGTTACCTCCAGAGCCTGTGAAGAGTGGTCGTCCAAAAGACAGAATACTAGGCATTCGAGCAACGTTCTACAGGAGATCCCAAATGTAGCACCAAAATCATCCACCAGATACCTCCATTCTGAATCTGGTCTGGTCCAATGCCGATCAAATATGTAGTATAAGAACTAAAGAATGTCAAGGAAACCGAAAAAGTAGCATGTTTCAATGTTTGTGAGTAGCATTGTAATGTTGAATTCACTATCAGATAACAAAAAAAGGATACAATTGCTTGCTTTGCAATCACCATGTCAGATCCTCCGTGAAGAAACAGTACATCAACTGCCTCACGCAAGTTTTTAAATGGGTAACTATTGACACTAAACTGATCAATTGTACAAGAGAACTCAGATGCTGATTGTTCATTCTGCAAACAGGTGATTTCCGCTCCTTCCTCATTATCCCTATAACTTAGTTGACACCCAAGGTTTTGTAGTGCCTGCTCGATGAAAAGTATACCCTGGTTGACTTCGTTGTGACCTGATGATTTATCAGAGAATTCAGGCCATTGTCGTTCTTCTGCAGACTTTTTCCTGTTAACCACATCAGCGCTCCAAGTAGCAAAACTAGCATGGCGTGAGCAAACTTTCTCAAGAAATTCATGCCTGGTGCACCATATCATGGCTTCCAAATGCTGTAGGAAAAACTCCAAAATTAACACTTCAGGAAGAAATAATGATGGTGTAAGACATCTGATTACTTTTCTTCTAAAGCATTTCAGTGAAAAACAAGTTATGGTCAACATAAATGAACAAGATAGAGAAACAAAAAGGGAAAGACAAGATAAAGAGGGATAAACGTAGTTGTAGTTGTCCATATTCCAGTCTAACTTGAGCTATGTATCCAAATCAATTCAAATAACTCCATGAGTAGAAAGTAAGCTGCTGAATGAATCTACGGCCCAGTTCTTTTGCCAGAATCTGGGGATTCTCCCAGAATCCGACCCCTACCCAGCTTCTCCCAGAATCCTATCTAGTTAGGGTCTAACTAGATAGGATTGTAACACAAATGGGGCTCAAAGATTCTGGATTGTAAAACAAATGGGGCTCAAAGATTTTGGGAGAAGCTGGGTAGGGGTCGGATTCTGGCAAAAGAACTGGGCCTACACCTCCTAGCATAATCATCTTATAGCAAAATCCAACTACCATGCTTAGCAGAACTTAAAAGCCCTAATAGCCATGGATTTCAGAATTAAGACCTGCTTTGCCTTCATTGTGTTCTCGATGAGACGATGCAGGTCATTTACATGAACTGCCTCTCTGAAAGATGCGATCATAGCTTCAACAACAGTGGATATCCCTGACAGCTGCACTGCAAACTTTTGCATCTGGGATAACTTAGACTTCATCGTCTCTAGTCCAGATCTATCTAAAGACATGGTTAAGGTGTTATTAACAATATAACCTTGCCTCTCCCTCAACATGCATGGCTGTGCTTGAGTGAAGAGATGAAAGGCTAGTAAAAATATATATAAATTATGTAACTGGAACTAGAATTAGTTAAACATTGGTGGATACAAATTGTGCCTATCTCTGATATGAGTGACTTAACAGCCCTCTTGCACCAGTCCTTGATGACCACCTCGTCCAAAAGAAAAGCCAGAAGTGGATCACTTGACACAGCATTCTCATCCAAACAAACATCTGTTATATCTGATCTAAATGTCAAGGTAACAGAAGGAAAAAAAGAGGACACTATGTAAACAATTAAGATGAAACTGTGTCTATCAGCCTAAAGCAAAAGTAACCTTCTAAAGAGGATACAGTGGCAAATCAGGGAAACTAGATTATTCTGAAGCGCAACATCAAACAAGGAATGCAACCGCTGGACGTCCATGTTAACAGGATCACCATGGCCTTCCTTTTCCTGAAACCTTTCATCATGCTGCTTAGAGATAAGGCCGACCTCCAAGCACTTGTGGTAAAGGCGGAGCCGCACTCTTTTTCCATTATCAGGTATTGGACTTCTGCAAATTGGGCAGACATCACATCTCTGGCTACACTCGGCACATAACGAGGCATGCCCACATGAGTTAAGCACATGCTGCACATAGCGGCCGCAGCTACTCAAGTCCCTAGTTGCACGGCAGTGCTCGATTCTAGCCTCCTTGCTCAGCTCAATGAGATCAATGGACGCCAATTGCTCCAAAGCATTCTGCCAACATAAATTTAATTTTTCAGCAACTAGGCACAACATTTTACCACACAGGAATGTACTTCTATTAAATAAATCCTATGTGCTGAGCTCGTTTAAAAGACAACCATATAAATAAGTAAAACTTGGTATTTGTAGCCATTTAATTAATTGGCACCATACAAATTACTAGATGAGCATTATGAAAACATAAGAAACAGAAATAAAATGTTGAAGTCACATGCGCACCCAAACAGTTAAAGCACCTAGCAGCTTGACATGCGAATTGGATCATGTGCGATTATGTATCCGCAACAAATAAAAACTATCCCTTCAACTGAAAGACACTCACGGCGACTCAAACAAGTCATTCACTTGGTAACAACTAGTCATGCAGAAATTAAGCTTAGCAGATTGTGTAGCTATGACGTTAGATAACCATGTGAATGCTACAAGGGATGTGCTCTGCACTGCTAGCAATATATTCATATGTTTACAGCTGACTCCGTACCGAATCGGCCCATTTCAAGTGTTACCCTCTTGTACTACTAACTGGTAACTACATTTACCAACCAAGGACGATGACAACATGCTTGGGCGGTGACCACAACCTTTTACTGTTGACCAATCCAGCGCCCTGGCAGATGAGCCGAACCGAAACCGACATCTGCAGACGGTAGCTATTCTACCATGGGGCAGGGTTCAGATACGGGCGCTAACGGCTGGCTCGAAGCTGTAGGTGACCAAATTCCACGAGCGATGGGGGGTTGCTACAGAAGCACGGACCTGGACGGCGTCGCTACCGTACTTGGGAGGGTGCCTCGGCGACGAAGGGAGAGCCTCCATCCGCAAACCCTCTCCAGCACCCACGGCTTGCTACCGCATCAACCGTGGCTCCGGGCGGCGCGGCTTGCGGGGGAGCGGGTGGGAGCCCCGGCGAGGGAGATGGTGGAGCCGGGAAGGGAGAGGCGCGGCGGCGGTGCGGCCGGTCCGGGGGGAGGCGGCTGGCAACAGTGGCGGAGCTAAGCAATCTGTCAAAGGCGAGCTAGGGCACGGAGTCGCCGTCTCGCGGTCTCGACCAGACGAACAGGCATTTCGCGAGCAACTGGATCGGCTCCTGCGCTCCAGCCCGATCAGGCCCGCGGGATGCCCTCGTCGCCCCTGGCCTGCTTGCTGTTTCTTTTCTTTTTGAGGGAGCTGGCCGGCCCAAGCGATAGGGAGCGGCCTAGCTGGCCCATTTCATTTTCCCGAGACCTGCTCGATCATTTGCCCTACGTATATCCACGAAAAAAAAAAGAAATTGCCCTACCTTCTATCACTGGGAGGTGGACCCGAGCCTTTTTTCATTAAAAAAAGGTAGACCCCAGCCGGTCAGAGCGGTGGCAGAGAAGACGCCATGACACACACCGACCGAACCCGACAAAGTATCCTATTGAAAGTTTGAAATTCAGTTTCAAGAGAGCTAATCCAAACCGGAGCTAGAAAGGAAGCGAAGCTTGGCGTGAACCTAGGGAAGCACAAAGGTGATTCAAACGGATTGCCGTAACTAAAAGTAGTGGGACTAAAACTTGCTAACCTCATCCATGTTTGGATCCAAATACTAATAAAGAGACTAAAATCAAATTAATGAGCATTTATTATCTTCTAAACCCTTCAATCCAAAACTCGCTTGTGTCAAAGGAGAGGAGTTAAATAAGGACAAAGAGGACTAATACACATTTTAGTAGAGGTACCCTGACTAAAACATTTTAGTCTCAAGACTAGTTTTAGCCTCTTTTTAGTCAGGGGTGCTTGGAACTTTAGCATCTTGAAGAGACTATTTTTAGTCAGACTAAAATGAATCCCTTGGATCCAAGCACCCTCCAAGTACAGAAATGTTTAAACATTGGGCTAACCGTACATGATAGGAAGGCGATATATTCAAAATGTAGCAATTAATGAGCATTCAGCAAAAGTTGGCCAAACAATCTTCAACATCGTCAATCAAATGGTTCCAAATTAATTTCCTTTCACAAGGAACGCACTTAAGTAACACAAGCTTACACACAGAATGGTTTCAGCAGTAGTCATCCCTGCTTTACTGCCCAGGAGCAAGGGCAATCAACTACAAGAAATACATGTTTATTTTTCACAAGTATCCGTAAATCATGGGCGTTTTCCCCGTCTGCTGTTTTTACTTGTACAATAAGGTTTACTTGTCCTCTGGTGCAGGTGTGGGTTCAGGTGCAGCAACAGTAGTAGCGAAATTACTGAGGCCCAACTTAAACATGTCGAGATTCAATCCGTTGTTTACTAGAACACTTGTAACTCCCATTTTCGATACCTGAAAGCAAGGCGTACATAAATTAGTTAATCATTTGTAAAAAAACTATTTACACCTGCATAATAATCACAGACTGGAATATCACACCGAAGGACCATTAGCTAGAACCAAACAATAAAAGGAGCATAAAAATCTGGCGCAGGACTAAGATACAAAGGTTCAAATCAAGGAACCGGTCTGACTGAATGAAAACATTGTTCAAGGAAAACCAGCCACAGTAAGATAGGGAGCTTCCAGAAGATGAGTGTGGGAGAGATGTCTCCCTTGGAAGAAAGAACCAACACAGTTTCGGCTTAAATGCCTATGTAATCTTAAAGCTAGATCACATGACTTCTTTTGAAGCATACCTCCCACTAGAGGCCCCATATAAACTGAAAATTTGAAAAACAGCAGTTGACCCTTGGGGCATTTTTTTTTGGCGAAAGTATTCTTGTATTACTCAGAAACTCAGATTGGGGCATGCAGTTACAAGATGAAACCATAATAATCTATTTTACCAAACAAGCTTCAGCTAGACTGTGCCTGAAAACAACGAGAAAAACTGATAAAGGTTACTGAAAATATTTATTCTACAAACTAAGGTTGTGTTCGGCATTGAGATGGATTCTCACAATCCTGTTTGTCCCACCCACTCTTCCCTATTTTAGTGTTTGTATATATTTGTATGACCCACTTCACTTTTGTGGCTAATTTTCCAAAGTAAATTATAAAATAAGCACGACAAAACACAGTTCAGCAACCACAGCTGAGCCTAAGAGCAATGGTAAGACAAAACCACAATAACCTAGCCTCTGAAACCAGACAGCATAAGAAGAACTTTGAACCTTGTAGCAAATATTAAATCAACAGACTAAGAGCCAACAATATATATGCACCACAAATTTGATGCAAAACCTGGCAAGTTGAATAAAACTCCACTGGAGACCACATACTGAATATTCTGTATTAAGACGTTCAACATTTTTCGATAGTACTTGTGGATAAAGATGACTGCACTAAGAATTAGGACATTACCGATTGAATATTCCTGTCCTCGTCGTCAAAGAACAGCATGGACTTGTACGGAACCCCAGTTTTTCTGTGGATCTTTTGGAAATGCTCCGTCTTGTGAGTCCAGCTGGAGAATATTTCCTTCATACAGACCAAGAGTCCAAGAGTAAGCAATACGTCCAGTTTTTGTTACAAAAATGTGCACATGCTTAACTAGGATATATGAGTTGAAGACAGAGGTGTATACCATGCATTGTCATAGATGATCACACATCAGAGCAGTGGCGGAGTGTGAACACTAAGGGGGGGGGGGGGCTAAACGGCAGCACACGGCAAGATCAGCTAGGGAGATTAGAGTGGCCAGGTAACTTAAAGTGAGTTTAGCAATAGGATTAGCATCTCTTTGCATCAGATTCTTTTGGAAGGGGCGCAGGACCCAGGATTGTCCCGTCGACGCTCCGCCTCTGCATCAGAGATATTTCAAGTGATGTTTTTTCCAGGACTTCGCACAGAACAGAGCATGAATAATTCCATGCAGTGCTCTTCTACAGGATTAATAAGATGTGGTGTTTATTGTGTACTAAGTCTAAAGTTAAGATGTTAACAAAATTCTATTGGCATGTCAACTTTCTCAATCAACATACCTTAAATCTGTACGCAATTTCTATCTATATTCCGTTAGCCTTTCAGTGACAATGAGACATGTTTATTGCATACTAAGCTTAAGATGAAATAACAAGATCAGCATCCAACATTCTCAAGGGCCTGCCCATTTTTGATTCTGCTCCCATTCAGCTCAAGGCTTTCATGGTCAAATCAAAGGAATGAAAACATCCACGCGTAAGTATCCGTTTCGAATGTGCTCCATGCTTGGTGCATCGAAGAACCATTTTGCACGCATGCACATGCCTAATTTTAGCTACTTTTACATCACTAGGCTGATTGCTAACAAGCTGACTGAATTCCGGTGCGCTGAGGATGTACTAAAACCAGCTGCAGGGCGAGGTTTACCTGTGCGACGAACATGGGCTGGAGCTCGAGCTTGTCAATGAAGACCCTGGCGATATCGGAGGTGGGCGAGCGCGACGCAATGGCCATGTCGACCCCCTTCTCCTTGAGCGCGCACATGATGCCCTTGGCGTGGCGGTACAGGCTGGGCGACTCCCTCTTGGAGCGGCACTCGCTGGTGAATGAAAAGCGTCAAATCACCGGCGGAACCCAGCGGAATCAGGGCCGAGGAGCGGGGCGTACCAGTAGAAGGGCCACAGGGTGTAGTCGAGGTCGAAGACGACGAGGCGGGGGAGCACCTGGAACAGGCCCAGGATCTGCAGCGCCTCCGCCTTCACGCGCTCGTCGCCCATCCCGGCCGGCCGGACCCCTCCTCCTCTCCTCGCTGCTGCTGCGGCGGCCGTGGCGGAGATTGCTCGCCGGCGGCAGGGAGGGATTGGTCGCCCGGTTCAACGGCGTTCGGCTGGGGCAGGTTTTTTTTTTTTTTTTTGAGGCAAAGCTGGGGCAGGTAAAAAGAAAGGATATGCCGACGACGAGATCAAAACGCGTGGAGGAGGATGGTGGTGAAAAGGCCAGACGACCAGGCCCATCCCGTCCTGGTGTTCTCTACTGGGCCGGTCCAATCAAGCGGGCCGGGCTCTTCGTGTTCCTCGCCGTGTCCGGGCCGGTCAGGCCCGCACCACTCGGGCTCTCTCTTCTCTCTCCATAACACCAGACCGGGAGGGGTTCTGCTCCCCAACCGGCGCCACCGAAACCCCTTGACGGCCGGACCACCGCTGCCGCTGCCGCCCGTCGCCGCGCCCCTCCTCGGCGTCCTCCGGAGGACGCCATAGTATTGCGGCATCCCCTCCACACCCGCTTCCATCAAGCGGTGTTCACCAGCAGGGGGGAGGGGGGCTCGATTCGGCTGCTGGGAGCGGAGGTAGGAGCGGCCAAGATGTCGGATTTCCAGACCTCCACGCACCGGGAGCGGTGGATCTTCCAGCCGCAGGACCTGGTAGCCCTCCCTCTCCGATCCATTCTCTCTTCTTCCCTGCTTGGTGCCCAGGGTTTGCTTTGGCCTGGGACGGCTAGCCTATACTATAGCATCCTCTGGACATCACATGGTAATGGCATGCTGATGCCGTTGATTCTGCTTTGCAGGTGAATAAGTGGACGACGGCGAACCGGCGTTCAGCGGAGATCCTCGCCCAGGTTGGCTTCTCCCGACGCCATTGCATTCCTTCACTTGTTTATTTAGCTTATGTGTGGCTGCTCATTGTTTTTGTTCCCTTTGTTTAAATTTGTGAAGTATGGGACGACGAGATTGAAGGTGGACCCTGTTGATGGCTCGATATCGAACCCTGAACCTCTGCCTGATCATGGTACACGCCATTTGATGGTTTCTGCTGCCTATATGTTTCTATGAGTAGGCATGAGCTTGAGAAGCGATGTCTATGCACTGATTTCACTTAAAAGTTTGGTTCTTTCATAGTTGTGCTTGTTTCCTTGTTGGCCAGTGTTAATAGTAAGTTTTTGCAGAGTTTGTTCGACTACTCGCATTTAGATGTATTATTATAGTGTTAAACTACTGTTTTGAATTCAGTTGTTGGGAGCTCGAGCGTGAAGCCTCTATCCTGCGAAGAGGAGCAAGTGATGCGGATATTTTACGAGCAAAAGATTCAAGAAGTGTGCAGAGCATTCAAATTCCCCCACAAAATTCAGGTAAAGCATTCCTCTTCCAAGGTACCGTGCCTTTGCTAACTTAGTGATTGAATGCTAACAGTCAGTTGTTGCTTTGCAGGCTACAGCGATAATATATTTCAAGAGATTCTATCTACAGTGGTCTGTAATGGAGCACCACCCAAAGCATATTATGTAAGCAATGGTGATAACATGAATAATTTTGTGGTTAGGAACACATAAAATCCTGGTCTATGAATACTCAGCTAAGATTTACTTCCCTCTCAAACGTAGCTGGAAAACTAGGCAAACGAATGGGACCCTTCATACTTCTGTGCAAAGTGAATATGTATATCCTAATCAAAAATAAAAGTATAAGTGTCTGTAGTGTCTTATATTCCTATCAATGTTATTTCCTGACCCTGTTAGTATTTGCCAGTGGCCAAGTTAATCAATTTTGTTTTCACAGGTTAACCTGTGTATATGCTTCTTGCAAAGTGGAAGAAAATCACGTTTCTGCTGAGGAACTTGGCAAAGGGATTCAGCAGGACCACCAGATTATTCTAAATAATGAGATGATTGTTCTGAAAGTATGCCATTTCCATATTCAAGTTTTATAGCACCTCCAAGCAAACAGAATGTGACACTGAATTTCTTGCTTTCTTGCAGTCTTTAGATTTTGATTTGATCGTTTATGCTCCATATCGTTCTATCGAAGGATTTATTGATGACATGGATGTAAGTTCCGTGTGAACATTCCATTATATTCAGCATATAAGTCCATCATAATTTAGCTTATCCTATGGCTGCATTGGCTAATTACATTCTTTTTTTTTGTTCTATGAAGGATTTTTGTAGGGCAGGTAATGGTGCACATCAACGGTTGAAGGTCATACATTCCTTTCACCCTTTTGCCATACTGTTCAAGAACACATTAATAAAATGTTTACTGTGTTAGCCTTTTCTGACATGTGTACGTAAATATATGTTCTATATTTTACTCGATGTTTCCCGACAATCATTTACATAGCCATAGTATTTTATGAATGGCAGTCACAAATTCTATGTCCTAATCATTGAGAAAATAATGTGAGTTCATGATAGAAGTCTGGTTTGGTTAACCCTAAACTTGTAGATGAAGGTAAACTGTGAATGCTGGGGGTTTTACTAATTGATAATACCAAGATCTTAGCATAAACTTATGAGTTAAGCATTAGTTTAAATACTTTGATATCAGAATAAGGAAAAGAATGAACTATTATCTACAACCTTGGGTTTCCTAGGTGACCGTCAAAACATTGATAGAATAATGCATGAATGTTAGTTCTGAAAATTGAGTTGGTGCCACATTTGCTTTTGGAATTGCATCAACAGAAGGATACAGAAAACATGAACCATCAAGTCTTATCGATTTACTATATCACACTATGGCTAGTGCTGAACATTAACTTTCTTCACTTCTTTCTACTAGATAGTAAGACACGTCATACACCAATTCGCCACATAAGCAAATAAGGCAAATAAATATTGTGAACTAATTTGTGTGACTTTCTCAAACAATAACTAAAGCATCCATTGCCAAATTTATAAAACCAGTTTATAATGTAAAAGAAGCTCTTTCACCTTATTTCTTACATGGAAGGAAAAAAAGGTAATATGAATAACAAAACATGCAAGCTTTGTGACTGCCCTGCTTATGCATCAGATATTTGTATTGTAGGATTTGCATCAAACTGCGAATTCTGAGGTTGACACAATGATGTTGACTGATGCACCTCTTCTCTATACTCCTGGACAGGTAGTCTTAAACTATAAATACTATGGTTAATCTTCAGTTAGTGTGCTACTCCAGTACATCACTGTCATTTTCATAATTTTCTTGGTTAATGTTCATCGATTAAGAAAGCTTAATCCTCAGCGTCAAGCTTAGGGTATTCAAACCCCAGAGTTTCAACCAATTTCTTATGTGATCTGATTGGATAGTGTGTTCCATTTTTTACAGTTGGCTTTGGCTGCTCTGTACAAGTCCAACAGTGCACTCAGTGTCCTTGATTTTGAAAGGTCGTAAACTTATCTTTGTTTATTATGACCTTAATTTGTCAGAACTCCGTGTTTCACGATGCAATATTTTATCTTACATTTACTCATTGTTGATCTTGCTAAATTCATTGATTGTTTGCAGATACTTGGAAAGTGTTTTTTCAAGGCAACACTTTGATTGTCCAGTCGAACAATTTATTCAGATAATCAGTTCAATCAATCACCTGGTAAGAATGTTTACCTGGCTTGGCACAAATACAGTTTATAACACAATCATGTAAACTCCCACCAATAGTTGTTCTTGAACTGTGTGTTTCATTTCACCGCTTGAACACTTTGTGTTAACAAAAAAGGATTAACCAAGGTGGTGCGTGGTTGAACATATGCCACTCTTTAGGAGGGTATTTAAACATTGATGCCCTTATCAGTACCTTTGGCGTTGCCTCTATTATCTGTGTATGTATATATGCAGGTTAGCCAGCTTCAACTACCTGGCACGAAAGAAATGAGGCATGCTGATCGCAAGCTGAAGCATTGTTTGGATCCAAGCTCAAGCTCTCATGATGAGTAAGCTCTCTCAACTCCACAAGCCTGCATGCCCTCAATGATTGTTTGTACCGTCATGTACTCATGCTTGCTATCTGAAAACTTCTACAGCCACAAGAAGAAAGAGAAGAAGTCAAAGCACAAATCGAAAAGGACTGCCAGTGATGCCCAGCTGTAAGTACCTTGCACACCAACACGTGTGTTTGACGATGTTCTTTCCAGTTCTTGCATCTGAACTTATGCCCCGCATAATCCTTCTCCGCAGCAACAGCTAGAAATCGTGCGGTTGGGCAGCCATGCCGTGTAGGAACTAGCTCTGGAAAGTGTGGTGGTAAGGACTTGTACGTGCTCCGTGTGTTAGCCACTTTATCATGCAACCAAAATTAACGTATGAAGTATTTTTTGTCTACTCAGGCTCTCCGGTTGATGAGGTTTCGATTCCAACTTTCTCCAGCCATCAGATTGGTGATGCTCAGCTGATCTCCTCACCAGCCCAAGTCTTGGCCAAGGACAGGCAGTTTTCAGATGAGGCGTCCTTTAGGCCCTTGCACGTCCTGCGCCAGCGAGTGCTGTGCATTTTGTAACTCAATAATAATTTTATTAGAGCGGCTTAAATCTTGGGCGCGAGGGGAGAGAAACTTCGAGATGTAAACCATTGGATGCTATTTTGTTGTAACTTTATTTTATTAGAGTGACATAGCATAACTCCAACATTTCGTCTGCTCGCTTTCGTTTGGCATTTTGCCATTTTGTTCGTTTCGTGGTGGCGCAAATCCAACCTCCCCCACCCCCCCCCAACACGCACACAAAAAAAAAAGAATTGGGTCGGGTTTGTGTCCTCAGAGCAACTTCAATGGGACGACCCAAACGGACATGGATTTTGTTCACTTTTTGTCCGTTTAGGTCGCCCGTCCGCCTAGCAGATATGACACGCACGATGACTGCTCCCAACGCACAGACGCAAAAGCGGACATGCACCTCTGCTCCCAGTCGCTCCTCTACTCCTTGCCGGCAGGCACCTCTGCTCCCAGTCGCGTCGCCCCTCCCCTCCTCGCCGTCGGGCACCTTCCCATGACGCCCCTCTGCTCCTCGTCGTGGTGCCCCACTGCTTCCAGCCGCGTCGCTCCCTCTGATCCCCGTCGCGTCGCCGCTGCTTCCAGCCGCGTCGCTCCCTACCCCCCCCCCCCTCGCGCCGCCGCGGGATCTTGCCGATGCTGAAGTCGAGAGCTCACTCCGTGTAGGCCGGGGCTCTGGAGGTCCCCCGCCGAGCGCTTCTTCCTCTGGATCGGCGGCGGGCACCTCTCGCATCGTCCCTCCGCTCCTCCTCGCCGGCGGGCACCTCTCGCATTGTCCCTCCGCTCCTCCTCCCCGGCGGGCACCCCATCGCGCCCTCCGCCCCTCGTCGCGCCGCCCCTACGCCGCCCTCGCGCCGCCGCAGGATCTTGCCGGCGCTGAAGTCGGGGGCTCGCTCCGCCGCGGGCTGCAGCACCTCCCCCCATGAGCTCCAGCGCCAGCGCCAGCTGCTCCCCCGCGGTAGGTGGCGGCCTGCGCCGGTGGCCTCGCTCCTCGTTGCAGCGGTTGTGGAGGTAGATGGGCCTCGACGCCGGCGAGGGGTGGGACGACGCGTGTGGGCGGCGCTGGATTAGGTGGGGACGTGCTGTGTCACTGATACGTGGGTCCAGGGGCGGACACGAGAGGGTAGCAGCGGACGAGAGCGGATGACAAGAGCACTCGTTTTGTCCGCCGCGGACACATTCATGGCCCATTTTTGCGTTCAATTTGGGTCGGGGCGGAGGGCAAACAGACAGCAGGCGGACACGGACGTCCGTTTGGGTCGCCCTGTTGGGCCAGCTTTTATGTCCGGATGACCCAAACGGACGGAATGGGTCGCCCCATTGGAGTTGCTCTCACGGACTACTTGATGTCCGCCCATGGACCATGTGGTGACCACCCACCGAGCACGTGGTAGTCCGTCAAACCCTAGGCCATAGTAATCGCCCATCTACGGTGCAAATGCCATGGAAGTGGACCCCTAGGAAGCACGGCCATGTGGCTGGCTCATAGGGGTGCCGCCATGTGGCCTCGTTAACCGTGATGTCATTGGGGGTTGTGCCACCCAGGTATGGCTGATGTGTACTGGGAGGTGGCCATCCCATGGCCATGGCCTGACGTGCATCTGCCAGACGACTGTCACTTGAACTTGGAAAGGGTTTCACCGCCAGCCGTTTCGGCCTTCGGTCACCCACGTGCGTTGGAGATCTGTTGTCGTAGGGATCTACTGTCCGAGGACCTCGTCCACTTTTCGATGTTCGTCGAGGACTCGCCCTACTAGGACACATGGTTTGTGGATGAGCACGCCCAGAACCATCGCCCATGCTTCGTGCGGGAGCATGCTCAAACGTCGTCATGTGCGCCAGCGCCACCTTGTGCTCCAGCACCCGAGGACGATGAGGCCCTCGAGGCCTCCAAGCTGGGCGAGCTCGCGACATGGCCTAAGTTGTGCCACTGATGCTCCACACATCGGCGTTGGAGGCCATTGCGCCCGCCCCCACGCCGCTGCCGAAGCCAGAGCCATGGCCACTGCAAGGGCTAGCAGGGCACACGTGGACGTGAACTTTCACATTCCCTTGCATGCCGAGCCGGAGTAGGAGCAACAGGAGGCGCCAGTGGCCATGGCCACTGCACCAGCGTGGCCATATCCATGGCCGCCTCCGATCTACATTGGCCTCGTCAGCGACGAGGACAATGACAAGGACAGTAGATCTAGGATTTTTAGTTTATTATGTAATAGACGGACTTTTAGCGGCAGTTTGAAATGGGTCTGTGTGTTGGGTGATGATTTTTCCCCACATAAATCCAAACAGACACATTTGAACAAAATGGGTCTCCTCATTGAAGTTGCTCTTAGTTCTCCGGTCACCCTTATCCTTGTGCCGGAGAACTAAGAGCAACTTCTAATGCCAAAATGGGTCTCCTCATTGAAGTTGCTCTTAGTTCTCCGGTCACCCTTATCCTTAGCTCTCCACATTGTCAAAATGCCTGAAATAATACAACAGTTTTGCTAAAGCACATCTAGAATTGATTTTACGCAGAGATTTGTGTAAACATTTTTATTGTCTTTTTCTTTTTTTTCCACTTTAATTGAGTTATTTAGATAATGTGCAATAATTAGGGCATTTCTAGATGTGCTCTAGACAGACCCATAATACAAAGAACAAAATTATGTACTTACTGACTGCAACCTACAGCAACCTCCCTACGGGCCGACTTGTGCACATCCTCCGTGATTTCAATTGTGGGAATGTACCCTACCCCTCCCACCCTCACGTAATATCCGGTATTTGAAATTGTGGATCTCTTAATTTGGAGTTAATTGCAAGGAAGTACCACACTTGAGGCAGTTGTAATGGATCAGTACCACTATTCAGATTTTTTGCAAGTCAATACCACGTTTGAGGCTAATCATTGCAAAACGGGATAAGCATCGGATAACGCTGTATCTGACATCCATGCCCCACCTGTCAGGTGACAGGCTGGCGAACCGGCGCAGCGCTCGGCTGACTAGGACCGGCCCGACTCGTTCGGTCTATACACCTCGGTCGGACCCAACTCCACCTCGAACCTAACTCACTCCCCTTGAACCCTAGCCCCCGCCCCGCTCAAGCTCTCGCCATCCGATTCGCCGCCGACCGCCGCGCAATCCCCCACCCCAACCACGCCATGGTGCACGAGGATGAGAGCAGCAACGACTACTCCAGCCTGCAGTACATGAACTCCTCCGATGACGACGACATGATGTACCGAGTGAGTGGTGGAGCTAGAGCTAGGATTAGGGTTTCTGCTTTGGGGATTTGATCTTTGATTTGGGGGTTTTGGTTCATTTTGCTCCTGTAGATCCCTGCCAGCATTGAAGACCAAGACTACATGGGCATTGAGACTGGAACCATTGTTCCCTGTGAGCACCATGGGCTGCCATGTGAAAGGCGTGTAGCCTTTGAGGGATTTGGGACGGGAAGGAGGTTCTTAGCCTTTCCTCTTAAAGTAAGATTCTGCACTTCCTATGTTATTTGTATTAAAATGAGTTGGTAGTAGCACCATACTATTAAAAATGGTAGTAGTTTGATCCAATTAAGATTCTGTTCTTGTGATTGTCATTCTTAGCCAATTAGTAGTACTGATGCACTGATGCTGATCATTGGAGTAGGCATGTGTTAATTTTATATGTGGCCAAGAGCTTAGTTTCCAATGCACATCATTGTTTACTAGGACATCTATGTGATTGTTTAGTGCTTTATGAGTACTTTATAGCTGTTGTACTTTTTGTAGTGATTAAATAAATTGGCTATATGAGATTGGGTTGTAGTGCACATGTTGTGATGTTCTTTAGGTCATTGTTAATTGTAGTATTTGATCGAAATCCAGTTAGATAGTTCTGTTGTTATTTAGTCCTTTACTTAAAATCATATTATTTAATTGTAATATTTAGTGTAGTTGTGATGTTCTTTACAATCTTATTATTTAACAATATAAGTGTTGAATATATTGCAGGAAGGTCAGAACTGTGGTTTTGTTTCATGGGTTGACCCAGAGTGGCCTCCTACAATGCAGAATGCATTGTTGAAGCTATGGGAAATGTATCAAGACAACAGGAGTGATAGTAGTAAGGATAACCTGGAGAGTTCACTCACTATTCACCATTTAACAAAAGAAGAAAAATAGACTGGAGGCCAACTATGACAAATTAGTTGAAGATGTTCATCAACTTTTCAATGCCCGAGAGGATAGGGTCATGGATTTTAGATATTTGCAGTCTAAGATGTAGAGTGCAGAGGAGAGGAGAGCAGAGGTGACCAACTCAGTTGTCTTAGATATGAAGACAGAGATGGAGAAGAAAGAGGCAGAGATCTTCAAGCTGCAAGATAAGTATGCAGTCCTTATGAACCTGACAAAAGCTCAAGGCACTGTCATCAGGAACCTGAAGTTCAACCATTTAAAAGAGAAGGAAGTGCTTAGTGTAGCCATGAGTAATTTGCAGTTCCAGGTTGATGAACTCACTAAGTGTCAGGAAAAGCTCAACCAAGAGAATCTCAAGCTGAAGTAGCTTGATGAACTCACTAATTGTCAGGAAAAGCTCACCCAAGAGAATCTCAAGCTGAAGCAGGTTGATGAACTCACTAAGTCTCAGGAAAAGCTCACCCAAGAGAATCTCCAGCTGAAGGATCACATTGGTGATCTGAAGAAGGGACATGATAAGCTCACCCAAGAGAATATCCAGCTGAAGGACCACATGGGTGATCTAAAAAAAGGACATGACAAGCTCACTAAAGATAGGGCTCAGCTCAAGCTTCAGATTGTTGATCTGTTGAAAGCAAAGGAGAAGAACAAGCAGAAGATGAAGGGGATCCGGGCCATCTTGGATGAATGAACAAGATGAAAGGGATCCATGCCATCTTGGATGAATGAACAAGATGAAGAGGTTGCTTACCCGACCTTTTGTGAAGCACTGCTATTACCTAGTAAATTTGAACAATGGATCTATTATGTATCAGTTTCTATATGGATCTTTTAGTTGGAATTATGGTTTTGTAAGAATCTATTAAGTATGTTGCTTTAAGTTGTGAACTATGCTGAACTCTAGTATGTTATGTTAGATGGTTGAAGTTATCTAAGATGCTTTATCTTACTTCCATAGATGATTTATCATATTTGTGTCTTTCATAGATGGATGTAGTTATATGATCTATGATCTATGTTGAAGTTTATGCTGAAACCTTTTGTGAAGTACTGTTATTACCTAGTAAATTTGAACATTGTGGCTTTTTGGGTTCCGTCGATGCCGAAAACCCCTAAACCCTTCCACTTGGGCTTTTTGGGGTTTCGTCGATGCCGACAACCCCTAAACCCTTCCAGTTGGGTTTTTTGGGTTCCATCGATGTCGATAACCCCTAAGCATAACACTTCGGATTTTTTTGGGTTCCCTCGATGTTGATGACCCTAAACCTAACACTTTGGATTTTGGGGGTTCCATTGATGCCGACAACCCCAAAACCCTTCCACATGGGATTTTGGGGGTTCCATCGACGTCGACAACCCCTAAACCTAACACTTGGTATTTTTTGGGTACCGTCGATGTCGACAACCCCTAAGCCTAACACTTGGGCTTTTTTGGGTTACCTCGATGTTGATGAAGGAAAAATGCCCTAGAGGAATAATAAAGTTGTTATTCATATTTCCTTATATCATGATAAATGTTTATTATTCATGCTAGAATTGTATTAACCGGAAACTTAGTACATGTGAATACATAGACAAAACATCGTGTCCCTAGTATGCCTCTACTTGACTAGCTCGTTAATCAAAGATGGTTAAAGTTTCCTGACCATAGGCATGTGTTGTCATTTGATGAACGATATCACATCACTAGAGAATGATGTGATGGAAAAGACCCATCCGTTAGCTTAGCATAATGATCGTTAAGTTTTATTGCTATTGCTTTCTTCATGACTTATACATATTCCTATGACTATGAGATTATGCAACTCCCGAATACCGGAGGAACACCTTCTGTGCTATCAAACGTCACAACATAACTGGGTGATTACAAATATGTTCTACAGGTGTCCCTGAAGGTGCTTGTTGGGTTGGCATAGATCAAGATTAGGATTTGTCACTCTGAGTATCGGATAGGTATCTCTAGGCCCTCTCAGTACTGCACATCACTATAAGCCTTGCAAGCAATGTGACTAATGAGTTAGTTACATGATGATGCATTAAGGAAAGAGTAAAGAGACTTGCCAGTAACGATATTGAACTAGGTATGATGATACCGACGATCGAATCTCGGGCAAGTAACATACCAATGACAAAGGGAGCAACGTATGTTGTTATTGTGGTTTGACCGATAAAGATCTTTGTAGAATATGTAGGAACCAATATGAGCATCTAGGTTCCGCTATTTGTTATTGACCGGAGATGTGTCTCAGTCATGTCTACATAGTTCTCAAACTCGTAGGGTCCGCACGCTTAACGTTTGATGGCGATTTGTATTATGAGTTATGTGTTTTGGTGACTGAAGTTTGTTCAGAGTCCCGGATGAGATCACGGACATGACGAGGATTCTTGAAATGGTTGAGAGGTAAAGATTCATATATTGAAAGGTAGTATTCGGACATCGGGATGGTTCTGAGTGATTCCGGTATTTTTTCGGAGTATCGAGGGGTTACCGGAACCCCTCGGGGAAGTGTTGGGCCTACATGGGCCTACGGGAGAGAGAGGGAAGCCCGCGGGGGGGGGGGGGGGGGGGGTGGCTCACGCCCCCCTCCTAGGGAGTCCGAATAGGACAAGGAGGAGGGGGCACGACCCCCCTTTTTTCTCCATCTCCCTCTCCTTCCTTTTCCCTTTGGTGGAAGAAAGGAAGGGGGGGTGAATCCTACTAGGAGTGGAATCCTAGTAGGAATCCCTCCCATGGCGCGCCCCCTCCTGGCCGGCCTCCTCCTCCTCCCCTCCTTTATATACGGGGACGGGGGGGGAGGGACCCCAAAGACACACCAATAGTTCTCTTAGCCGTGTGCAGTGCCCCCCTCCACAGTTTACTTCTTCGGTCATAGCGTCGTAGTGCTTAGGTGAAGCCTTGCATGGATCACATCATCGTCACCGTCACCACACCGTTGTGCTAATGGAACTCTCCCTCGACCCTCTGCTGGATCAAGAGTTCGAGGGACATCATCGAGCTGAACGTGTGCTGAACTCGGAGGTGACGTACGTTTGGTACTAGATCGGTTAGATCGTGAATACGTTTGACTACATCAACCGCGTTAACCTAACACTTTCGCTTTCGGTCTACGAGGGTACGTGGATACACTCTCCCCCTCTTGTTGCTATGCATCTCCTAGATAGATCTCACATGCTCGTAGGATTTTTTTGAAATTGCATGCTACGTTCCCCAACAATGGTATCAGAGCCAGATCTATGCGTAGATGATATGCACGAGTAGAACACAATGAGTTGTGTGCGATAATAGTCATACTGGTTACCACCAGCGTCTTATTTTGATTCGGCGGTATTGTTGGATGAAGCGGCCCGGACTAACATTACATGACCACGTTCATGAGACCGGTTCTACCGACGTGCTTTGCACACAGGTGGCTGGCGGGTGTCTGTTTCTCCAACTTTAGTTGAATCGAATTTGACTACGGTCAGTCCTTGTTGAAGGTTAAAATAGCACACTTGACGAAAAATCGTTATGGTTTTGATGCATAGGTAAGAACGGTTCTTGCTAGAAGCCCGTAGCAGCCATGTAAAACTTGCAACAACAAAGTAGAGGACGTCTAACTTGTTTTTGCAGGGCATGTTATGATGTGATATGGTCAAGACGTGATAAGACATAAATTGTTGTATGAGATGATCATGTTTTGTAAAAGTTATCGGCAACTGGCAGGAGCCTTATGGTTATCACTTTATTGTATGAAATGCAATCACCATGTAATTGCTTTACTTTATCACTAAGCGATAGCTATAGTCGTAGAAGCAATAGTTGGCGAGACGACAACGGCGCTACGATGGAGATCAAGGTGTCAAGCCGGTGATGATGGAGATCATGACGTGTGGCACCGCGGCTCAGAGAAACCAGAACGCCCCGTATTCCAGCCCAGAGATCGAGGAGAAGTCTCTGGAATATGGCACTGCTTGACATAGAACAAACCAACTCTTATTACAAGAATAATAATACAAGGGTCTGATGTTACAAAGAAGCACATCAGCACGGCGACACTACGCCTGCGATACTACACTTGCTCTATGCTAGCAGCGAAACAACTCGTAGCAGCGGAATACTTCTAGCAGCGGAACAACGACGAAGGTGGTGAACTCCACTCCGCAGGGACTCTGGCTGGGACACGATCTAGCTCGCACGCACGACAACCATCGACACACAATCAAGCAATCATGGCATCACCTGCAATCTGGCATGACACACCAGGTCAGTACATTGAATGTACTTGCAAGCTCACAACAACCATTAACATCAAGGAAAGATAATAACATAGCATTTAACAGGTTAATTAGTTAACAACTACCATGATGAAGCAAGTACTAAGCATGGTATGAAACTGATACAATACTAATAAATCACCATCTCAGATCTCCATAACCATATCACTCTTGGCTAACCGGCCAAGCAATATACCATCTCGATCACCTCGTGATCCAAACCATACGGTGATCATTCCGACGATCACTACCACGACCAACACTTGGTCTCAAACATGATCTTTCTGGCGATCACTACCCTGACCAACACTTGGTCTCCAACATCATCATCAACATCCTGCCAATCTGTACTGCTCAACATATAAACATATAAATATATCACCTATAAGTCATTTTGTCATGTGAGTGTTGATCGAACGGTGTGACCTAGTACAAACCCTTGCCCATGACCGAGGACACGGCTATCGATAGATTTAAATACACACTCTGCAGAGGTAGCGCACTGTACCCACACCACATAACCCATGGCCTCGCACTCCCATTCGGGTGGACCAATTACGTTCTGACAAAACCGATCTACTACCATGACACTCTCCCGGCCACTCCGACTCACTCCCCACTGGGCTAGTCCTAGGTGACCCCGTGTCTACCAAAGACACAATGACCACCATCGTGGCCAAAACGTCCCTCACGGGGACCATGCACATAACAACAACAACGGGCACACAAGGTTATGTCTGCTTACCGGGCCAGGGTACCGCACGCCCATAACCTTCCCACATTGGAGGCACCGGTGAGAGGCACGACAATAGACCGCATTAGGGCCTTCCCATAAAGGCAAATGTGGTTGCACTGGAAAAGCCCGGTTCGGTGGCACCTGACCAACTTAATGACGAAATTTATCCCCAAAATATAATAGTAATGACTGATACTCCGATATCATATATCAACCTATAATCCAAGTCATGGCACTATCCAACAATTAATCCAAAGCTTAATATCGTCATATCAACGTACTCCGAGGACAGTCTAACATTACTATCATGATGAATCCAAGAATGATAAGACTACCACTCAAAGATCAAGAACTAACTATCCAACTATGATCCACATGCAAGCATCATTTCCATCATCATACTCCAAAACATAATATCATCTAGCATCATGATGAAACTAATACTAGCCACCAATAATCCAAAGGCGGCATGATATCCAAAGTAATACTCCCAAACATAATAGATACCACCATGACAATAATCATACTAGCCACTAAGAATCCAAAGGCACATGATATCCAAAGTAATGCTCCAAGATAATAACAGATACCATCATGAGAATAATCATACTAGCCACTAAGAATCCAAAGGCACATGATATCCAAATAATCATCAAAATATAAGTCCTAGAACTCCAAGCAATATCATGGCAATATCAAGATCAACACAATACTCCGAGAAATGCCATGAACAAATCATACATAGCTAATGCAATACTTTTAAACAAGTTTAAATAAATAAACTATGTCACTGCATTGCAATCATGCAAATGGAGGGTGTGGCTTGCCTGGGGTGGAAGAAAGCACCGAGAATAAGTGCGAGAAGCTCGCGGAACGAATCGTCGGAAAACGTTCACTCTCGGAGGGGGCTGAATAAGGGTAGGGGAAAAATGGTCATTTTCAGAATGTCAAAACATGGTGAAAATGATTCCATTGGAACGGGCTCTACGAAATGAAGAAGTAGGCTTTGGAATCACCTCATTTGGAGTTGCGAGGAAAAAGTTGTGAGGTGATGAAGATCATGGACTTTTCTGCAAAAATATCATCACAAACAAGTCCCTGAGTGGATAAGGCAGAAACGGGTTTTGAGAAAATACGCCTTCCTAAGATGAAAACGTACTTACGCCTGAATAAGAAATGGATTGCGCTTTTGGTTAAGGGAAAGCGTACTCCGCGGAGTACGTCTCCACTTAACCACGTCAGCGGGTCGGCCTGGTCAACGCGTGAGGCTGACGCGCGGGACCCACTGGCAGGGGGAGGGGAAGGCGTCTTTGTCTTCAAACCCCGACTCGCCCGCGTAGAATAGAGGATGGGGCCGGCGCCGACGACCATTCCGGCAGCTCCGGCCGTCTCCCGGGCCGTGCAGCAGACCGTCACGCTTAGGAGACCGAGATGCATCCGTCCAGAGCATCCATCCATCATGGGGAGGTTGGACTTGAGCGGGACCGCGGCTGCGGCGGATGGCGGCTCGGGAGGCGATGGGGCTCGCGACCAGAGATGCTCCGGCGAAGAGGGGTGGGCTGGGTAGGTCTGTCGGACGCAGGGAGGGGCTTTGGTGGTGGAGAGGAGGAGAGAAAGGGACTAGCCCGACCGAATTTAGGAGGGTTCCGGTGATGGGCATGGCGTCCATGGGAGGAACAGAGAGCTCCTCGAGCTCGGGTGAGTAGTCGGGGAGGTCTATAGGAGAGAGTGGAGGAGGCTGGTGAGCTTGGGGGGGGGTCTCGGGGTGGCCTTATATAGGCGAGGGGAGGGGCTACTGCGCTGGCATCGCCACGGACGCGTGTCCGATGCCGCGGACACGTGCCCACGCTCGCGAGCTCGGAGGTAGACGACGGAGGAGGAGCAGTGGAGCGTCTCACGGGGCAGAGGAGGCCAATGGAGCACGGGGAGGATGACGACGGTGACGAACAGAGCCAAACCGCCACTGTTCGCCCGTGGACACGCGGCGGCTTGTGTCGGTGAGGAAGCGGATGGAGGGGGAGAGGGGTCCAGGGCAACGGCGACGATGAGAGGAAGACATTGGACACGGCCACGCACGCAGATGAGAGGAGAGGAGGAGGGGCCCGAGCAAGAATCCATCCTAGGCGCGGCCAACGGCAGCAAAGCGCGCGCACAGGCTTGCCATTAACGCGGTCACGGCGTGCACTGGCATGTAGCGGGGGAGAGGGACTTGGACATGTTGTCTAGTGTGTAGTTCATCCAGGGTAGGCCTCAACTACGGTGGTAGATCGATTAAAACTGCTTTGGTTAAATGGTAAGCTCCCTCTGAAGTTTACTGCAGTAAACTTGGGTGAAAACTACTGATCAACAGGAAGGAGTTTGGGAGCAATGGAGTTGTCTACGAGGTTTAGGGTAAGAAAGACTTTCACCCTGGTAACTTTGAGGATATTTGGATCAAGATTTAATGTAGTTGCTTTGCAACTGACCAAAATGGTCCAGAAATGGGATTTGGATGATGCACTCACATGGTGATGCCACATGGGCTGAAATTTGTCAAAGCTTAATTATTAGGTCATAGTAAGATGCTGTAAAAATTTCATACCAAATGGATTTACCAAAATGGTACTTCCTTCACAGCTATCTTCATTGACCAGAAACTTGCAAAAATTCTAGAGAAATATTGGCTAGGTGAACTAGTGCCAAATTTGGTGGAGATAATTCATTTGGGTAGGAGAATGCTCTGGTAAATTTTCAGGCAAAATGAAGCAATATAAAATATACTTGCTTTACAACCTGAAAATATTGACAGAATCAAAGATTTGATGTTGTGCTCACATAGATCAAGGGATGGAGCTGAAATTTGTAGCAGTGATATAATATGAGCACAAGAAGAGGCATGTAAAATTTCAACTTATTTGGATAACCCTAGCTGGCACTTCCTTCACAAAGGTTTCCCTAAGACAGGAACTTTGAAAAATCACTGAGGAAGTTTGGCTAGGAAAATAAAGTTGAATTTTGTCACAAGGCAATTATTTGGACAGGAGAAGATGTCAAAAAAAATGGGGTCAAATGGGCAAAGATAAATAGCACTTGCTTCACAATGTGCCATTTAGGACAAAATAGGAAATGAATTTATTGAGCATGATGGGAAATATGGCCAATGAAATATTTTGCCATATGTGAGGAATATATGACCCAAACAATTTATAAGAATTATTTGGGGATTTTTGGATGGGCAAAAATATGGGTTGCTTCACAACACAGAGCAGACAGGGTTATTCCTTTAGTAGAAAAAGGAATTTTCCCTAGAAAAGAAATTAGGGTTTAGTCAAGCAGTGGAGTGACATGGTCTTGGCAAGGTCTTTAGGATGGTGAGCCACTTGGGAGAGTAAATGAAGATGATTTCCCAGGTGACAAAGCCACATAACCACTCCAAAAAGAAAAACAGAGCAAAAAACCAATTAAATCAAAAGAAAAAGGAAAGGGCCAAAATCTAGGCTCTTACATGACGGTGCTTTGGAGATGGAGATCAAAGGCACAAGATGATGATGGCCATATCATGTCACATATTTTGATTGCATGTGATGTTTATCTTTTGTGCATCTTATTTTGCTTAGTACGATAGTAGCATTATAAGATGATCCCTCACTAAATTTCAATGTATAAGTGTTCTTCCTGAGTATGCACCGTTGCTACAGTTCATCGTGCCGAGACACCACATGATGATCGGGTGTGATAAGCTCTATGTTCACATACAGCGGGTGCAAGCCATTTTTGCACGTGCAGAATACTCGGGTTAAACTTGACGAGCCTAGCATATGCAGATATGGCCTCGGAACACTAAGACTGAAAGGTCGAATGTAAATCATATAGTAGATATGATCAACATAGTGATGTTCACCATTGAAAACTACTCCATCTCACGTGATGATCAGACATGGTTTAGTTGATATGGATCACGTGATCATTTAGATGACTAGAGGGATGTCTATCTAAGTGGGAGCTCTTAAGTAATATGATTAATTGAACTTTAATTTATCATGAACTTAATCCTGATAGTTTTCTTGCATATCTGTGTTGTTGTAGATCAATGGCCCGTGCTACCGTTCCCTTGAATTTTAATGTGTTCCTAGAGAAAGCTAAGTTGAAAGATGATGGTAGCAACTACACGGACTGGGTCCGTAACTCAAGGATTATCCTCATTGCTGCACAGAAGAATTACGTCCTTGGAGCACCGCTAGGTGCAAGACCCGCTGCAGGAGCAACTCTAGACGTTATGAACGTCTAGCAGACTAAAGCTGATGACTACTCGATAGTTCAGTGTGCCATGCTTTACAGCTTAGAATCGGGACTTCAAAGACATTTTGAACGTCATGGAGCATATGAGATGTTCCAGGAGTTGAAATTAATATTTCAAGAAAATTCCCGAGTTGAGAGATATGAAGTCTCCAACAAGTTCTATAGCTGCAAGATGGAGGAGAACAGTTCTGTCAGTGAACACATACTCAGAATGTCTGGGTACCATAACCACTTGACTCAACTAGGAGTTAATCTTCCTGATGATAGTGTCATTGACAGAGTTCTTCAATCACTACCACCAAGCTATAAAGGGTTCACGATGAACTATAATATGCAAGGGATGGAAAAGACAATTCCCGAGCTCTTCGCAATGCTAAAGGCTGCGGAGGTAGAAATCAAGAAGGAGCATCAAGTTTTGATGGTTAACAAGACCACTAGTTTCAACAAAAAGGGCAAAGGGAAGAAGGGGAAATTCAAGAAGAATAGCAAGCAAGTTGCTGCTCCCGGAAAGAAGCCCAAGTCTGGACCTAAGCCTAAAACTGAGTGCTTCTACTGCAACGGGACTGGTCACTAGAAGTGGAACTGCCCCAAGTATTCGGCGGGTAAGAAGGATGGCAAAGTGAAAGGTATATTCGATATACATGTTATTGATGTGTACCTTACTAATGCTCGTAGTAGTGCCTGGGTATTTGATACTGGTTCTGTTGCTCATATTTGCAAATTGAAACAGGGGCTACGGATTAAACGAAGATTGTCTAAGGACGAGGTGACGATGCGCGTCAAAAATGGTTCCAAGGTCGATGTGATCACCGTCGGCACGCTACCTCTACATCTACCTTCAAGATTAGTTTTAGACCTGAATAATTGTTATTTGGTGCCAGTGTTGAGCATGAACATTATATCTGGATCTTGTTTGATGCGAGATGGTTATTCATTTAAATTAGAGAATAATGGTTGTTCTATTTATATGAGTAATATCTTTAATGGTCATGCACCCTTGATGACTGGTCTATTTTTGTTGAATCTCGATCGTAGTGATACACATATTCATAGTATTGAAGCCAAAAGATGCAAAGTTAATAATGATGGTGCAACTTATTTGTGGCACTGCCGTTTAGGTCATATTGGTGTAAAGCGCATGAAGAAACTCAATGCTGATGGACTTTTGGAATCACTTGATACTTGCAAACCATGCCTCATGGGAAAGATGACTAAGACTCCGTTCTCTGGAACAATGGAGCGAGCCATTGACTTATTGGAAATAATACATACTGATGTATGTGGTCCGATGAGTGTTGAGGCTCGCAGTGGGTATCGTTATTTTGTGACCTTCATAGATGATTTGAGCAGATATGGGTATATCTACTTAATGAAACATAAGTCTGAAACGTTTGAAAAGTTCAAAGAATTTCAGAGTGAAGTGGAAAATCATCGTAACAAGAAAATAAATTTTCTATGATCTGATCGTGGAGGTGATACTTGAGTTATGAGTTTGGTCTTCATTTGAAACAGTGTGGAATAGTTTCGCAACTCACGCCACCTGGAACACCACAACGTAATGGTGTGTCCGAACGTCGTAACCATACTTTATTACATATGGTGCGATCTATGATGTCTCTTACCGATTTACCGCTATCATTTTGGGGTTATGCTTTAGAGACGGCTACATTCACATTAAATAGGGCACCATCTAAATCTGTTGAGACGACACCATATGAACTGTGGTTTGGCAAGAAACCTAAGCTGTCATTTCTTAAAGTTTGGGGCTGCGATGCTTATGTGAAAAAGCTTCAACCTCATGCTCGAACCCAAATTGGAGAAATGCGTCTTCATAGAATACCCAAAGGAAACTGTTGGGTATACCTTCTGATGCCGCTTGAAGCTACGTCGGTATTTCCCCAAAGAGGAAGGGATGATGCAGCACAGCGGCAGTAGGCATTTCCCTCAAATATGAAACCAAGGTTATCGAACTAGTAGGAGAACCAAGCAACACAACGTAAACAGCCCCTGCACACAAATAACAACACATCGCAACCCACGTGTTAAAGGGGTTGTCAATCCCTTTCGGGTAACGGCACCAGAAGTGGCACGTGGACGGGAGAAAGTTGTAAATATTGATAGATCAAACGCCAAATAAAATAAATTGCAGCAAGGTATTTTTGGGTTTTGGTTTAATAGATCTGAAAAAACAAATAAAAAGTAGATCGCAAAGGCAAATATATGAGAAAGAAGACCCGGGGGCCGTATGTTTCACAAGTGGCTTCTCTCGAGAAAAATAGCAAACAATGGGTAAACAAATTACTGTTGGGCAATTGATAGAACCTCAAATAATTATGAAGATATCCACGCAATGATCATTACATAGGCATCACGTCCAAGATTAGTAGACCGACTCCTGCCTACATCTACTACTATTACTCCACACATCGACCGCTATCCAGCATGCATCTAGTGTATTAAGTTCATGGAAAAACAGAGTAATGCAATAAGAACGATGACATGTAGACGAGATCCGTTTATCTATGGTGGTAGATATAGATCCCATCTTTTTATCCTTAGTGGCAACAATACATACGTGTATGTTCCCTTTCTGTCACTGGGATCAAGCACCGTAAGATCGAACCCACTACCGGGCACCTCTTCCCATTGCAAGATAAATAGATCAAGTTAGCCAAACAAAACCCAAAATTCGGAGAAGAAATATGAGGCTATAAGAGATCATGCATAAAAGAGATCAAAGAAACTCAAATACTTTCATGGATATAAAAAGATAGATCTGATCATAAACTCAAAGTTCATCGATCCCAACAAACACACCACAAAAGAGTTACATCATAAGGATCTCCAAGAGACCATTGTATTGAGAATCAAGAAAGAGAGATGAAGCCATCTAGCTACTAACTACGGACCCGAAGGTCTACAAAGAACTACTCACACATCATCGGAGAGGCACTAATGGAAGTGGTGAACCCCTCCGTGATGGTGTCTAGATTGGATCTGGTGGTTCTGGACTCTACGGCGGCTGGATGAATATTTCATCCACTCACCGAGGGTTCTGGGATTTTTGGGGTATTTATAGATCAAAGAGGCGGCCCGGGGGGCACCCGAGGTGGGCACAACCCACCAGGGCGCACCTGGGCCTCCTGGCACGCCCTGGTGGGTTGTCCCCTCCTCGGGACTCCCCCCGGTGCAACCAGGGCCCAATATCTTCCATCTGGTCCATAAAAAATCTCCATAAAGTTTCGTGGCATTTGGACTCCGTTTGATATTGATTTTCTGTGATGTAAAAAACATGAAAAAATAGCAACTGGCACTTGGCACTATGTCAATAGGTTAGTACCAAAAAATAATATAAAATGGCTATAAAATGATTATAAAACATCCAAGATTGATAATAAAACCACATGGAACAATAAAAAATTATTGATACGTTGGAGACGTATCAGCATCCCCAAGCTTAACTCCTACTCGTCCTCGAGTAGGTAAGTGCTAAAAACAGAATTTTTGATGTGGAGTGTTGTTCATCGTGTCATATCATATTCTTTTCTTTATAGCATGGACATTTGGACTTTTATATGATTCAAAGCAATAGTCTATTTTTGACATAATAATTTAGATACTCAAGCGTATCAACAAGCATCCATGTCTTTCAAAATATCAATGCTAAAATAAGTTATCCCTTTCCCGTCATGCTCAAACATTGATCCATTCATGAAACACACTCGAATATTAACTACACCCAATACTTAAGCACGATCATATTGCCTCCTAGTTAGTGCTTTTATAAGAGAAGATGGAGACTCAAATTAAAAAAATGCATAAAGTAAAAGAAAGGCCCTTCGCAGAGGGAAGTAGGGATTTGTAGAGGTGCGAGAGCTCAAAGCAAAAAATTTGAGATAAAAATTTTTTGGGGGGTGTATTCATCCCACCAACAGAAATGACTTAGAGTTCCCAATACTTTCCATGCATATATATAACATAGGCGGTTCCCAAACAGAAAATAAAGTTTATTCCTTTTTACACCATAACTTTCACTTTCCATGGCTAACCGTATCCATGGGTGCCCTCCATACCATCACTTTCCAAGGAATTTATTATTTGACAACATAAAGTAAATTCATTTATTTTTGCATTTTGGGACTGGGCATCCCTAATACCTTTGCCTTACTCTCGTGCAATGACAAGTGAATAAACACTCATCCTGAGAATAACACATCTAGCATGGAAAATATTAGCCACCCATCACCGCTCCGCGAGCGAAACAAACACACAAAAGGGAAGTTTATTTTGAAATTATAGATGGCGCATGCAAATTTGCTTAGAACGGCAAAATAATACCGCATATAGGTAGATATAGTGGACTCATGTGGCAAAACTGGTTTAAAGGATTTTGGATGCACAAGTAGAGGTCATACTTAGTGCAAAATGAAGGCTAGCAAAAGATTGGGAAGCGACCAACCAAGGAACGAATAATTTCATAAGCAAGCATTAAGCTTAATTAACACCGAATAATGCACCACAAGTAGGACATAATTTTCAATGCATGATTATTGACTTTCGCATGCATAGGGAATCACAAACCTTAACACCAATATTCCTACTAAAGCATAATTACTCATCAAGATGACTCACATATCACATTATTATATCTCAAAACTATTACTAAGAATCAAGTTTATTTTGTCCAATGATCTTCATGACACATTCTTTTTGTCTTTATCCTTCTTGGATATCTATCACTTTGGGACTAATTTTCATGTGTTGCTTTTCATAAGCTCAAACAAATATAAGTGAAGATCATGAGAATAACAAATTTTCTTTCTCTCAAAATAATTTAAGTGAAGCAAGAGAGAATTTCTTCAAAAACAAATCACACCGTGCTCAAAAAGATATAAGTGAAGCACTAGAGCAAGTCCTAGCTCATAAAAATTTAAGTGAAGCATAGAGAGAAATTCTAACAAGTCATGACATAATTTTGGCTCTCTCAAATAGGTGTGTCCAGCAGGATTGATGACTTAAAACATAAAATAAAACAAGCAAAGACACATATCATACAAGACGCTCCAAGCAAAACACATATCATGTGACGAATAAAAATATAGTCTCGAGTAAAATACCACTAGTTGTTGGAAGAAAGCGGGGATGCCACTCAGGGGCATCCCCAAGCTTAGTTGGTTGCTCATTCTTGGATAATAGCTTGGGATGCCGGGGCATCCCCAAGCTTAGGCTCTTACATCCTTCCTTCATCCATCGTAAGATAAGCCAAAACTTGAAAACTTCAATCACACAAAACTCAACAAAGCCTTCGCGAGATCAGTTAGTATAGAATAATAAATCACTACTATAAGTGTTGCATCAAATCAATTCATATTTTGTTTTTGTATTATATATAATGTATTCCAACTTTTCTATGGCAAAAACTCATCAAAGAAAACCATAGAGCCATCAAACTAAGCACACAACACAAAGAAAACAGAATCTGTCAAAACAGAACAATTTGTAGCAATCTGACTATTTCGAATACTTCTGTAACTCAAAAAACTCTGAAAAATTAGGAGGACCTGAGAAATTTGTATATTGATCTACTACAATTGGAATGGGTATTTTGCAGCTCTCTGGTAAAAAGTGAAAATTATTTTCGTGAGCGCAAAAGTTTCTGTTTTTTCAGCAAGATCAAATAACTATTGCCCAAGAAGATCCTAAAGGCTTTACTTGGCACAAACACTAACTAAAACATAAAAAAACACAATCATAACAGTAGCATAATTGTTCTAACACTCAAAAACAGGAAGCAAAAAAACAAAATAAATTTTATTCATTGGGTTGCCTCCCAACAAGCGTTATAGTTTTACGCCCTTAGCTAGGCATAAAGCAAGGATCTATGTTTTGTCATCTTTGGTTCGAGATCCATAAGATGCCCTCATGGTTGATTCATAAGGTGGCTTAATTCTAGTTCCAGGAAAGTGTTCTATACCCTTCCTCGAAGGAAATTGGAACTTAATATTGCCTTCTTTCATATCAATCACGGCACCGATAGTGCGTAAAAACGGCCTACCAAGAATAATTGGACAAGACGGATTGCAATCAATATCAAGAACAATAAAATCTACGGGCACATAATTTATATTTGCAAGAATAAGAACATCATTAATTCTTCCCATAGGCTTTTTAATAGTAGAATTCGCCAAGTGCAAATTCAAAGAACATTCTTCAAGATTAGTAAGACCAAGCACATCACATAAAGATTTCGGAATTGTAGAAACACTAGCACCCAAGTCACACAAAGCAAAGCACTCATAATTTTTTATCTTGACTTTGATAGTAGGTTCCCATTCATCATGCAATTTTCTAGGAATTGAAACTTCTAATTCCAATTTTTCTTCATGTGCTTTCATCATAGCATCAACAATATGTTTATTAAAAGCTTTATTTTGTTCATAAGCATGGGGTGCATTCATCATGAATTGCAACAAAGAAATACAATCAATCAAAGAGCAACTATTATAATTAAAGTCTTTGTAATCCCAAAGAGTGGGTGCATCACTAGCTAATGTTTTGACCTCTCCAAACCCACTTTCATCATTTTTCTCAACGAGATTTTCACCCTCCGAAATATTGGGACACCTTCTACCTAAAGTTGACTCTTCTCCAGTCCCTTTTTCATCATTCTTAACTTTACTAAACAAAGAAACAATAGAAGAAACACCAATCATTTTAAGATCTTCATCACTTTTATCTTCTAGTGAGATTGGTTTAGCAGCCATTTGATTTACTAAGGTAGCTTGTGCATTGGATATTTTTCCTAGCAAACTTTCAGCAAAAGCATACTTAGATTGAAGATTACAAACTTCTCTACTAATATCATCAAGTTGTTTTGTGATAGCATCTAGCACAACGGAGTGTTCCTTCAGTTCTTCAGTAAAATACTTATTATGCTCAAATTGTGTAGTCATATATTCCTTAGTACTTTTCTCAATTTCAAGAAAAATATTTGGGTAAGGAACGTCATAATATTTTCTTTGAGGTATCATGATTTCGCAAACAAGAAAGCACACAAAAACAGATCCGGCAAGAAAACGATGAACGAAAAAAGAGAGGCGAATAAAACAACAATTTTTTGTGAAGTGGGGGAGAGGAAAACGAGAGGAAAACGGCAAATAATGTAAATTGCGAGGAGATGAGATTTGTGATTAGGAACCTGGTTATGATGAAGATCCTCCCCGGCAACGGTGCGAGAAATTCCTTTTGATGTCGCTTGAAGCTACGCCGATATTTCCCCAAAGAGGAAGGGATGATGCAGCACAACGGCGGTAGGTATTTCCCTCAGATATGACACCAAGGTAATCGAAACAGTAGGAGAACCAAGAAACACAACGTAAACAACCCCTGCACATAAATAACAACACCTCGCAACCCGACGTGTTAAAGGGGTTGTCAATCCCTTTCGGGTAACGGCGCCAGAAGTGGCACGTGGACAGGAGAAAGTTGTAAATATTGATAGATTGAACGCCAAATAAAATAAATTGCAGCAAGGTATTTTTGGGTTTTTGGTTTAATAGGTCTGAAAATAAAAGCAAATAAAAAGTAGATCGCAAAGGCAAATATATGAGAAACAAGACCCGGGGCCCGTAGGTTTCACTAGTGGCTTCTCTCGAGAAAAATAGCAAACAATGGGTAAACAAATTACTGTTGGGCAATTGATAGAACCTCAAATAATTATGACGATATCCACGCAATGATCATTACATAGGCATCACGTCCAAGATTAGTAGACCGACTCCTGCCTACATCTACTACTATTACTCCACACATCGACCGCTATCCAACATGCATCTAGTGTATTAAGTTCATGGAAAACGGAGTAATGCAATAAGAATGATGACATGATGTAAACGAGATCCGTTTATCTATGGCGGTAGATATAGATCCCATCTTTTTATCCTTAGTGGCAACGATACATACATGTCGGTTCCCTTCCTGTCACTGGGATCAAGCACCGTAAGATCGAACCCACTACCGGGCACCTCTTCCCATTGCAAGATAAATAGATCAAGTTGGCCAAACAAAACCCAAATATCGGAGAAGAAATACGAGGCTATAAGAGATCATGCATAAAAGAGATCAAAGAAACTCAAATACTTTCATGGATATAAAAAGATAGATCTGATCATAAACTCAAAGTTCATCGATCCCAACAAACACACCGCAAAAGAGTTACATCATATGGATCTCCAAGAGACCATTGTATTGAGAATCAAGAGAGAGAGAGAGAGATGAAGCCATCTAGCTACTAACTACGGACCCGAAGGTATACAAAGAACTACTCACGCATCATCGGAGAGGCACCAATGGAAGTGGTGAACCCCCCGTGATGGTGTTTAGATTGGATCTGGTGGTTCTGGACTCTGCGGCAGCTGGATGTATATTTCATCGACGCCCCTAGGGTTTTGGGATTTTGGGGTATTTATAGAGCAAAGAGGCGGTCCAAGGGGCACCAGAGGTGGGCACAACACACCAGGGCACGCCTGGGCCTCCTGGCGCGCCCTGGTGGGTTGTCCCCTCCTCGAGACTCCCCCAGGTGCAACCAAGGCACAAGATCTTCCATCTAGTTCATAAAAAATCTCCGTAAAGTTTCGTGGCATTTGGACTCCGTTTGATATTGATTTTCTGCGATGTAAAAAACATGGAAAAACATCAACTGCACTTGGCACTATGTCGATAGGTTAGTACCAAAAAATGATATAAAATGACCATAAAATGATTATAAAACATCCAAGATTGATAATAAAACAGCATGGAACAATCAAAATTTATAGATACGTTGGAGACATATCACCTTCTATCACAGATCTGAAGGCAAGATATTTGTTGCTATGAATGGATCCTTTCTAGAGAAGGAGTTTCTCTCGAAAGAAGTGAGTGGGAGGAAAGTAGAACTTGATGAGGTAATTATACCTTCTCCCGAATTGGAAAGTAGTTCATCACAGAAATCAGCTCCAGTGATTCCTACACCAATTATTGAGGAAGCTAATGATGATGATCATGAAACTTCAGATCAAGTTACTACCGAACCTCGTAGGTCAACCAGAGTACAGTCCGCACCAGAGTGGTATGGTAATCCTGTTCTGGAGGTCATGTTACTAGACCATGACGAACTTATGAACTATGAGGAAGCGATGATGAACCCAAATTCCGCAAAATGGCTTGAGGCCATGAAACCTGAGATGGGATCCATGTATGAGAACAAAGTGTGGACTTTGGTTGACTTGCCTGATGATCAGCAAGCCATAGAGAATAAATTGATCTTCAAGAAGAAGACTGGCGCTGACGGTAATGTTACTGTCTACAAAGCTTGACTTGTTGCGAAAGGTTTTCGACAAGTTTAAGGAGTTGACTACGTGTGACGCCCGAATATTAGCTACAGTAACCCCCCCTAATAGTGGCCATGTCATCGTGATTACTATGCAAATTGCCATTTGTTCTAAAGTCCAAGTCAAAATCAAATTTGAATTCCAAGTCAAAATAATTTTTCTCTAAACGGTAAAACAAAAATGTTTGTTCGGTTGAAAATATTCACTAAATAATTATCATATAAGAACCAACATTATTTGAGTATCTGAAATGCCATTAACCTATTTTGACTTGGACCAATAGCATTTAATTTATCAATTACAATTTAAATAAATGGTGAAACTTCTCCGAATAAATTGAGACCTTGTGTGCAGCTTCAGAATCCTACCTAGTAATTACGTGCAAAGTTCCACCTATAAATAAATTCATTTAGTAGTACCTCAAAATAATGCAAAACAGAGGTGAACTAAAGAAAAGCATAAAATAAAACAAAAACAAAAGGAGCCCAGCTAACTACTGTGCATCGGGCCCTAGTGGCCCCAGTGCACAGCCGGCCCAGCCGATTCACGCCTCCTCCTACCTCTTGTTCACCTCGCTCCCGTGGACGCCCGTGCGCCGTCCGACACGCGGATGTCGCGCTGCCGCCCATCCCATGGTTGAAGAGCTGGATAAGAGCCCTCCCTCGACGCCCCTCTCTCTACCATGAACCCTAGCTTCCTCCATTTTCCCCTCTGGCGCCATTCTCCACCAAATCGAGCCGCGTCCGAGAGCTCCCATGGCTGCGCCGTTGACGTTGGCGCGGACACTGGCCTCCCCTCGCCTATCTAGCAGGTCCAGGAGATGCACACCTTCACCCTCTTCATCTACGACAAGTCGCGCGAGCGGGGACGCCCTCATGCCGTCGCAATCGTCCATCCCCATCGTCGGCCGTCGCTTCTACCTCGTCGTCGACCCGCCGCTGCTTGCGCTCCCGTTCATTCGAAGAGCCACCATGTGCTCCCTGGTGAGCACCCGCGCCGATACCCCCTGCTTTCCCCCTCGATTCGTTGCGGTAGCCTCCGTCCCCGACCTCGTCGGAGCTCGCGTGTACATGTATGTACGTACGTTTGTACTGCTGATGCTCCGAGTCGAGCCCCGTGCTCGCCCCGCCGTGGCCTCACGCATGCTCACCTGTGCGTCGCCGCACCCTACTGTTCCATACCGTGCGAGCTCCGGCTGAGCTCGCGGTCAGCCCGACCGCCGGCATGCGCGTGGCCGTCCCTCCCGCTGCTGCAGCCGCCCGCCTGCGCGCGCTCGCCGCCCTAGCTACGCCTCACGCGCGCCCAGCCGCGCGAACCCCGACTGCTGCTGCCCGACCGCGTCGTACCCCCATGCCAGCGCCTTCCCGTGCCCGCAACCGCCTGACGCTGCCCGTCGTCCCCACGCCTCCCTCCTCGCATACCTTGCCGCCTAGCGCCGCCACTCCCCGCTGGCCGCCGCTCCCGTCGCTGGGCGCCCGTGCCCCCTGTCACCTGCGCCGCCCGCTTCACCTTGCCGTCGCTACACGCACGACCTTGCCTCCCCTACTACAGCGCCCCCGCCCGCTTGCTCCTCCTCTATACTGTACTACTGCTAGCTACTGTAGATGTAGCTAGCTTTTCTAATTATACACTAACTGACCCTCTGGACAGCCCTTAAACAGCGACTAAACGACTTTTAACAGAAGTAAAAATAATATGAGTGAGTAGTACACTTGACGAGGCTCAAATGAAATTACAAATTGCTATGTTTTGTTAACAGAAAAACAGAAACTGAAATGCTGCAGTAGCACTTTTCCAACAAAGTTTTGATCAAGCAAATGGATGCTAACATAGCCGCACTTGTTACTGTCATCTAGATCACAGAAAATTGATCAAGATTGATATAAGTCACTACTCCATAGGATGAGTAGAACAATAGCTATAGCCTCCGAAAAATAGCTAAGTGATGTTTAAAACTGTCGAATTATCAGACTTAGCAAAATTTCAGGGATTTTCAGAATGTTGTTTAAATCTTTGAAAAATCATAAAAAATATCCGTAACTCGGATGAAAAAGTTTTATACATGAAAGTTGCTCAGAACGACGAGACGAATACTAATTTGCGGGAACAGTTATGGGCACTCGACGTCGTGGTATTATCCGAAGCCTTCTTAATGTCAGCGACTGAGCGGCACGCACCGGGTTGGACCGCGTAACGCAACTTCCTTTGTAATGGAGGTTGCTAGGTCTGCTCACCGGCCGTGTACGCAAGATGCAGGTGTGCAATGGGCGATGGGCCCAGACCCCTACACGCATAGGATTTAGACCGGCGTGCTGACCTATCTGTTGTGCCTAGGTAGGGCTGCGACGTGTTGATCTTCCGAGGCTGGGCATGACCCAGGAAAGTGTATCTGGCCCAAAGGGGATCGAACGTGTTGGAAAATGTGGTGCACCCATGCAGGGAAGTTTATCTATTCAAATAGCCGTGTCCCTCGATAAAAGGACGACCATGAGTTGTACATTGACCTTATGATAACTAGAACCGGATACTTAATAAACACACCCTTTCAAATGCCAGATACAACCCGGTGATCGCTCTCTCACAGGGCGACGAGGAGAGGATCGTCGGGTAGGATTATGCTATATGATGATACTTGGTTAACTTACCATCTACTCTCATCTACTGCTTCAAGATGGAGGCTACCAGAAGCGTAGTCTTCGATAGGACTAGCTATCCCCCTCTTATCCTGGCATTCTGCAGTTCAGTCCATAGATACTACCCATTTCATTGATACCAATGCATATGTAGTGTAGATCCTTGCTTGCGAGTACTTTGGATGAGTACTCACGGTTCCTTTCCTACTTCTTTTTCCCCCTTTCCCGGTTACTGCGATCATATGATGGAGTCCAGGAGCCAGAGGATTCCGAGGATGATTCTACGTGGAGTTCGACTTCGAGGAGTAGTTAGGATGTCCCAGGCAGGAGGCCTTGCCTTTTCGATCATTGCTACTTTTGTGCTAGCCTTCTTAAGGCAAACTTATTTAACTTATGTCTGTACTCAGATATTGTTGCTTCTGCTGACTCTTCTATGATCGAGCTCTTGTATTCGAGCCCTCGAGGCCCCTGGCTTGTAATATGATGCTTGTATGACTTATTTTATTTGTAGAGTTGTGTTGTGATATCTTCCCGTGAGTCCCTGATCTTGATCGTACACGTTTGCGTGTATGATTAGTGTACGATTGAATCGGGGGCGTCACAAGTTGGTATCAGAGCTAACTGCCTGTAGGAATCCCCCTTATACACTCCTTGGACGAAGTCGAGTCTAGATATTGCTAAAACGTTTACTAACATGGCTGTGTGCCTTACGGGCCCATGTCGCCATTGGGTGGTACTAGGATCTTTTACTCCTCGTCTATACTCTGGGACTCTGATCTCTCTTCTATTCAGGTTAAATTATTTTGCTAACTCTAACTCTAGGTTCTTGTAAATACTTTCCCCCGGAGAGCCCTTTCATTCCATATGATGACCGGCTTCACCAGAAGATTCTGAAGATACTCTCCGATATTCTCTTGAGACTTTGTGCCCACCACTTTTGCTATTCTTGACCACCGATTAATCCTTATGGATAACTGTTTACACTTGTTGTTCACACCTTCATTCCCAGTTGCCCTTGTTATTACTTGATACCTGAAAAATTCCCCAATATTCCGAGAATCCTTTGTGCCCATCGCTTTGTAGCTCTTTTCCGCATTAATACCCTTTCGAATAATTCCTCGCACATAATGAGTATCCGCTCATCACTAGTTGTTCATGTGTTTCACAAGGATCTTCAAAAATACTATTCGATCTTCCGAAATCCTCAACAACCTATTGCTCTTTTCTTGCTTGCTTGCATTATGATTAATCCCATAAGTTTGGTAATCTTATTGTCATCCTTTGTCATTATCATTTTGAGTCCGTTGATACAATATGTTGTGAATGCTTGCAATCCTCAATCAGATCCTAGAATTCATCCTTCCGGCTCAGACGTCATTTTAACATGTGCTGGATCTCGACCAATCAAATCGCCATCGATTGTACCCCTAAGGCTATTCTACCTATCCATCCCTAATCAGAGCATCGCTTCTGATCCCTTGTCTTGGAATTCATAATTCCTTTGCAATTGAGCTTTGAGTTAGTCAGTTGTTTCTATAATCTGATCTCCTTGCATCCTTTCTTCTTCTGGTTAAGTACCGATGCTCACATCAGATCCCTTATGGACCACCAGATCCTTTGTTGGATTTTGTCCGACACCGTCCTTCATATTCATTAACCTTGTGAGCCTTTCATCGGATACATAATGCCTTTGGTAAATTGTATCCCCTGCTTTTGTCAACCATGCTCTGCTCCCGAGCTTGAGTTATTCGCTCCTGAATTTGTGGTATGTGTTCATAAGATGCCCCGATGGGTTAAACCTATGCCTTCCTTACTCTGTGTGAATCCGAAAGATTTCATGCGTCATACTTATCTGGTATTGCACTAGGTAAAACTTTCAAAAACTAATGTCATTTTCGAAAAGCAAGAGGTGAATGGAAGGTTATACATTGAAGAAGTGGGATTCGACCTTGAACTTTGTGTTCATGCCTATGGAAACGATGTAGATCTTATCATGGAAGCTTCTCGTAACAATAACTATTCCCTTGATATAATATCATTTGGTATCTGTGAATTGACCCTTTGCAATCGTGGTTCCGACCATGATTGTTCTCCTTTAATTCCATTTCTCAAACAAGATGAAGTGTTTGTCTTCTGTAGATCATGTCACGTGTCCACCCTATACTCTTCTCTACCGTCGAGGATTACACTCTGGTATCTCGAGTATATCACGGAACTACATAACTCCTTATGAGTTCTTCATCTAGTATTGCTTCTCACCGATTTCAGATTTTCCCCGGGTTCTGGGTTATAAGTCACTCGAGAACACCAATAACTGAATTGATTCCGCACTCCGATTCAATAAGTATTTTTCACTGCTTACGAGTTTAATAATCCTTCAAGTCATTCCTAGCCTGATCGGCTATATCATTATTGTGCGAAATTTTAACTATGCTACCGGTCCTTCTTCCCGGAGCACAATTTTTGATGATGAGCTAACCTTACGTCGATCTTCCTCGTCGTATCATTTCACCTTGAACAACAAGCTTGATTTCGAGTTTGTGTCGTACCCGTGGTTCCAATAAACTTGCGCTTCATCATTCCTTTGACTTGATGCCATCGCTGATCGATTGCATCTTCATGAAATCTCTCGACAACTGTGTCATGATCATCATCAACATCCTAAGCTCTTCAAAGATATATATCAAATTCTTGATGGTTAATACAATCCTTGCCCCTCGAAGATTCATGTTATCATCGACCACTTTATTGCCAACCGTTCAACACAAACTGGTTCGTGTTTGGTGTTATACCTTGAGATCCTTGCTACCCAGCAGTTTTTACATTGGAAGTATTACCATCTTTTATGTCAAGAAAGTCGTGAAAATTTCACCATCTCTTAAGAGATCTTGTTACAGGTGATACTTGTTTCCATATCCGTTCATTCCTTGGTCCCCATGTTGTTTCTAACCGGAAAACCGACAATTGAACTATGATGAGCGACATCAAAACTTCTACCAACCCTATTGCTTTGAAGTTAATGGTCGATATTTCATTCTTAGACCATTGGTTATCGAATCACCATTCTAACATTGATCGTGCTACCTAAGCCCATATTTCGGGTGCATATTTCCATCAACGATTAACTGTGTATGTTTTCCTCGAGCATACCTCATTATATCATTTGATCTGACAAATGTTATCTCCTTGTTCGAATACTGGTGGGAATCCATCTTTTGGAAATCTCGATTCATTGTCGCTGAGTTCATCAGCCACCTCCCCATCCACTCCTTGGTTTAATGATGAACTCATGATTCAGAACTTGCTTCAATAGTTCATTTCCTGAGAATCTTACAGTGTCATCTCGTCAATTTGAGTTACACCTTTTCTTCTTAGGCATCCTGAGTCTGGGGTATCCTGGCACCAACCGGACCTGGATCTCGGTCAGATATGATGGTTGGAACATATTCCCAAGAGTTATAACATTGGTCTTTAACCCAATAAGGTGATGTCATCCTAACACACCTGCCCGGAGGACCTAGTGTTATAGTTTCCTTTTTAACAAGGTTAACCATTTTTCCATGAGGAAATTGAATGCCTTGTTTAATAAGTTTATCCTGATGGATCCTTTGAGTATCCAAAATCTCACCCTTACTTGATGACCAGGTCAATGCTATCTCGAAGCATGTCTGTGGTACTCCGATTTTCAATAAGAACATTTGAAGCACAATGCTAAATTTTTTTTATCAAATTATCCAAACACCTTGTATGGGTAATGTCATGAAATTTCTTCCCCCTTTCCTAAAGCATTTTCTACATTATATCATGTCATGGATATCATGCTCTGTTTCTCCTTGGGAAGGATATACCCCTGAATAATGTGTTTAAACACATTTCCTTTCCATTGTACTATTTAATCTAATGATCACCTTTTCCTTTCCATTGTTTTGTTTAACCTTTCTGGTGATTTATAGGATCTAAGCAGTAACATTCTTCTGCTTATGTAAACACCTGGGTGTACAATCGTGTCGGTAAGACCCTGTTACTATTGTTGACGACATTCCGGTAACCACCGATGGACGAGAACTTTGCCTATTGGTACGCCTTGTTCAACGAGCAGGAGAATGGTTCTCTTCTTCCCTCGCCCTTGGTACTGACGTTGTTGCCGACATAACTGACAGGTTGTTCTCTGACGTGCCTTGCTATCATAACCGTGCAAGATGTCACCGCTCTTTCTACTTTGAACTCACATGGTTGGCCCATAACCCACAGTTCCACAGGATCGAAACCTGACTCTCCTATACCCCCCATTCCTAAGGTTGTTCCTCACATATGGTCTCGTATGTAATTCACGAGCCACCGTCTGAGAGATCATCAATTCTGGTATCAGACACAATACTTATTCTCGTTGCTTGGAACCCCTTTCACGCCCTGTTTCAAGCATCGAACGATTGCCTTCCCATTTGAAACTTATCATGGTATATTATTACTATGATCTCGATATTTTATTAAGTTTCAATTCGAGAGTTACTTTCCGCCACCTTCCCTGATGTTATCTACCAGATAATCAACCTTGTAGAGGACCGTTCTTCCGAAGCTACCCCCTTAACCTTTTCGTAAGTACGATGGATTTCCCGAAGGAAGGATGACGACTTCATCATGATGACTTGAAGCGGAAAAATGAAGACATCAAAGTAATGGGTCAACCTATTTGAGAAGGGCAACCAAGAACGAGAAGATCCGTTAGAATTTTGTAACCGATTCCTCCCCCTTAACTCTACCTCTTAAACCTCAGGACGAGATTTCTTGTAGTGGAGGAGAATTGTGATGCCTGGGTAATTAAGCTATAGTAATCCCCCTAATGGTGGCCATGTCATCATGATTACTATGCAAATTGCCATTTGTTCTAAAGTCCAAGTCAAAATCAAATTTGAATTCCAAGTCAAAATAATTTTTATCTAAACGGTAAAACAAAAATGTTTGTTGGGTTGAAAATATTCACTAAATAATTATCATATAAGAACCAACATTATTTGAGTATATGAAATGCCATTAACCTATTTTGACTTGGACCAGTAGCATTTAATTTATCAATTACAATTTAAATAAATGGTGAAACTTCTCCAAATAAATTGAGACCTTGTGTGCAGCTTCAGAATCCTACCTAGTAATTACGTGCAAAGTTCCACCTATAAATAAATTCATTTAGAAGTACCTCAAAATAATGCAAAAGACACGTGAACTAAAGAAAAATAGAAAATAAAACAAAAACAAAAGGAGCCCAACCGACTACTTTGCATCAGGCCCTAGTGGCCCCAGTGCACAGCCGGCCCAGCCCATTCATGCCTCCTGTTCACCTCGCTCATGTAGAGCCCGTGCGCCGTCCAACATGTGTGTTGGAAATATGCCCTAGAGGCAATAATAAAAGCATTATTATTATATTTCCTTGTTCATGATAATTGTCCTTTATTCATGCTATAATTGTGTTATCCGGAAATCGTAATACATGTGTGAATAATAGACACCAACATGTCCCTAGTAAGCCTCTAGTTAACTAGCTCGTTGATCAACAGATAGTCATGGTTTCCTGACTATGGACATTGGATGTCATTGATAACGAGATCACATCATTAGGAGAATGATGTGATGGACAAGACCCAATCCTAAACATAGCATAAGATCGCATAGTTCGTTTGCTAGAGTTTTCCAATGTCAAGTATCTTTTCCTTAGACCATGAGATCGTGTAACTCCCGAATACCGAAGGAGTGCTTTGGGTATACCAAACGTCACAACGTAACTGGGTGACTATAAAGGTATACTACGAGTATCTCCGAAAGTGTCTGTTGGGTTGACACGGATCAAGACTGGGATTTGTCACTCCGTATGACGGAGGGGTATCACTGGGCCCACTCGGTAATGCATCATCATAATGAGCTCAAAGTGACCAAGTGTCTGGTCACGGGATCATGCATTACGGTACGAGTAAAGTGACTTGCCGGTAACGAGATTGAACGAGGTATTGGGATACCGACGATCGAATCTCGGGCAAGTAGCATACCGATTGACAAAGGGAATTGTATATGGGGTTACGTGAATCCTCGACATCGTGGTTCATCCGATGAGATCATCAAGGAGCATGTGGGAGCCAACATGGGTATCCAGATCCCGCTGTTGGTTATTGACCGGAGAGCGATCTCAGTCATGTCTACATGTCTCCCGAACCCGTAGGGTCTACACACTTAAGGTTCGGTGACGCTAGGGTTGTAGGGATATGTATATGCAGTAACCCGAATGTTGTTCGGAGTCCCGGATGAGATCTCGGACGTCACGAGGAGTTCCGGAATGGTCCGGAGGTAAAGAATTATATATAGGAAGTGCTATTTCGGCCATCGGGACAAGTTTCGGGGTCACCGGTATTGTACCGGGACCACCAGAAGGGTCCCGGGGGTCCACCCGGTGGGGCCACCTATCCCAGGGGGCCACATGGGCTGTAGGGGTGTGCGCCTTGGCCTTCATGGGCCAAGGGCACCAGCGCCAAGAGGCCCATGCGCCTAGGGTTAAGGAAGGGAAGAGTCCCAAAGGGGGAAGGCACCTCCGAGGTGCCTTGGGGAGGAGGGACTCCTCCCTTGGCCGCCGCCCCCCTAGGAGATTGGATCTCCTAGGGCCAGCGCCCCCCTAGGCTCCCTATATATAGTGGGGGAAGGAGGGTCTCTCAATCCACGTCTTTGGTGCCTCCCTCTCCCTCTCCAACACATCCTCCTCCTCCATAGTGCTTGGCGAAGCCCTGCCGGAGTACTGCAGCTCCACCACCACCACGCCGTCGTGCTGCTGTTGGAGCCATCTTCCTCAACCTCTCCTTCCCCCTTGCTGGATCAAGAAGAAGGAGACGTTACGCTGACCGTACGTGTGTTGAACGCGGAGGTGCCGTCCGTTCGGCGCTAGGATCTCCGGTGATTTGGATCACGTCGAGTACGCCTTCCTCATCCCCGTTCTTTGAACGCTTCCGCGCGTGATCTACAAAGGTATGTAGATGCAATCCGATCACTCGTTGCTAGATGAACTCCTAGATGGATCTTGGTGAAACCGTAGGAAATTTTTTGTTTTCTGCAACGTTCCCCGACAGTGGCATCATGAGCTAGATCTATGCGTAGTTCTCTTGCACGAGTAGAACACAATTTGTTGTGGGCGTTGATGTTGTCAACTTTCTTGCCGCTACTAGTCTTATCTTGCTTCAACAGTATTGTGGGATGAAGCGGCCCGGACCAACCTTACACGTACGCTTACGTGAGACCGGTTCCACCGACTAACATGCACAAGTTGCATAAGGTGGCTGGCGGGTGTCTGTCTCTCCCACTTTAGTTGGAGCGGATTCGATGAAAAGGGTCCTTATGAAGGGTAAATAGAAGTTGACAAATCATGTTGTGTCATTCATGTAGGTAAGAAAACGTTCTTGATAGAACCCTACTTCATCCACGTAAAACATGCAACAACAATTAGAGGACGTCTAACTTGTTTTTGCAGCAAGTGCTTTGTGATATGATATGGCCAAAGTTGTGATGAATGATGAATGATATATATGTGATGTATGAGATGTTCATGCTATTTTAATAGGAATCACGACTTGCATGTCGATGAGTATGACAACCGGTAGGAGCCATAGGAGTTGTCTTTATTTTTGTATGACCTCCGTGTCATTGAGAAACGCCATGTAAATTACTTTACTTTATTGCTAAACGCGTTAGACATAGTAGTAGAAGTAATAGTTGGCGAGCAACTTCATGGAGACACGATGATGGAGATCATGATGATGGAGATCATGGTGTCATGCCGGTGACAAGATGATCATGGAGCCCCAAGATGGAGATCAAAGGAGCTATATGATATTGGCCATATCATGTCACTATTATTATTTGATTGCATGTGATGTTTATCATGTTTTTGCATCTTGTTTGCTTAGAACGACGGTAGTAAATAAGATGATCCCTCATAATAATTTCAAGAAAGTGTTCCCCCTAACTGTGCACCGTTGCGACAGTTCGTTGTTTCGAAGCACCACGTGATGATCAGGTGTTAGATTCCAACATTCACATACAACGGGTGTAAGACAGATTTACACATGCAAACACTTACGAGCCTAGCATGTACAGACATGGCCTCGGAACACAGAAGACCGAAAGGTCGAGCATGAGTCGTATAGAAGATACGATCAACATGAAGATGTTCACTGATGTTGACTAGTCCGTCTCACGTGATGATCGGACACGGCCTAGTTAACTCGGATCATGTTATACTTAGATTACAGGAGGGATGTCTATCTAAGTGGGAGTTCATTGAATAATTTGATTAGATGAACTTAATTAACATGAACTTAGTCTAAATTTTTTACAATATGTCTTGTAGATCAAATCGCCAACGTAGTCCTCAACTTCAACGCGTTCCTAGAGAAAACCAAGCTGAAAGACGATGGCAGCAACTACACGGACTGGGTCCGGAACCTGAGGATCATCCTCATAGCTGCCAAGAAAGATTATGTCCTACAAGCACCGCTAGGTGACGCACCTGTTCTCCCTGCAGAACAAGACGTTATGAACGCTTGGCAGGCACGTATCAATGACTACTCCCTCGTTCAGTGCGGTATGCTTTACAGCTTAGAGCCGGGGCTCCAAAAGCGTTTTGAGAGACACGGAGCATATGAGATGTTCGAAGAGCTCAAAATGGTTTTTCAAGCTCATGCCCGGGTCGAGAGATATGAAGTCTCCGACAAATTCTTCAGCTGTAAGATGGAGGAAAACAGTTCTGTCAGTGAGCACATACTCACTATGTCTGGGTTGCATAACCGCTTGACTCAGCTGGGAGTTAATCTTCCGGATGACGCAGTCATTGACAGAATCCTTCAGTCGCTTCCACCGAGCTACAAGAGCTTTGTGATGAACTTCAATATGCAGGGGATGGAAAAGACCATTCCTGAAGTATTTGCAATGCTGAAATCAGCAGAGGTAGAAGTCAAAAAGGAACATCAAGTGTTGATGGTGAATAAAACCACTAAGTTCAAGAAGGGCAAGGGTAGGAAAGCCTTCAAGAAGGACGGCAAGGGAGTTGCCGCGCCCGGGAAGCAAGCTGCTGGGAAGAAACCAAAGAATAGACCCAAGCCCGAGACTGAGTGCTTTTATTGCAAGGAAAGTGGTCACTGGAAGCGGAACTGCCCCAAATACTTAGCGGACAAGAAGGCCGGCAAAACGAAAGGTATATGTGATATACATGTAATTGATGTGTACCTTACCAGTACTCGTAGTAGCTCCTGGGTATTTGATACCGGTGCAGTTGCTCACATTTGTAACTCAAAGCAGGAGCTGCGGAATAAGCGGAGACTGGCGAAGGACGAGGTGACGATGCGCGTCGGGAATGGTTCCAAGGTCAATGTGATCGCCGTCGGCATGCTACCTCTACATTTACCTTCGGGATTAGTTTTAAACCTTAATAATTGTATTTAGTGCCATCTTTGAGCATGATCATTGTATCAGGATCTCGTTTAATTCGAGATGGCTACTCATTTAAATCCGAGAATAATGGTTGTTCTATTTATATGAGAGATATGTTTTATGGTCATGCTCCGATGGTGAATGGTTTATTCTTAATGAATCTCGAGCGTAATGCTACACATATTCATAGTGTGAATACCAAAAGATGTAAGATTGATAATGATAGTCCCACATACTTGTGGCACTGCCGCCTTGGTCACATAGGTGTCAAACGCATGAAGAAGCTCCATGCTGATGGACTTTTAGAGTCTCTTGATTACGAATCATTTGACACGTGCGAACCATGCCTCATGGGTAAAATGACCAAGACTCCATTCTCAGGAACAATGGAGCGAGCAACCAACTTATTGGAAATCATACATACTGATGTGTGCGGTCCAATGAGTGTTGAGGCTCGCGGTGGCTATCGTTATGTACTCACCCTCACTGATGACTTGAGTAGATATGGGTATGTCTACTTAATGAAACACAAGTCTGAGACCTTTGAAAAGTTCAAGGAATTTCAGAGTGAGGTTGAGAATCAATGTGACAGGAAAATCAAGTTCCTGCGATCAGATCATGGAGGAGAATACTTGAGTCATGAGTTTGGCACACACTTAAGAAAATGTGGAATAGTTTCACAACTGACGCCGCCTGGAACACCTCAGCGTAATGGTGTGTCCGAACATCGTAATCGCACTCTATTAGATATGGTGCGATCTATGATGTCTCTTACCAATTTACCGCTATCTTTTTGGGGGTATGCTTTAGAGACTGCCGCATTCACTTTAAATAGGGCTCCGTCGAAATCCGTTGATACGACACCGTATGAATTATGGTTTGGGAAGAAACCTAAGCTGTCGTTTCTAAAAGTTTGGGGATGCGATGCTTATGTCAAGAAACTTCAACCTGAAAAGCTCGAACCCAAATCGGAAAAATGCGTCTTCATAGGATACCCTAAAGAAACTATTGGGTATACCTTCTACCTCAGATCCGAAGGAAAGATCTTTGTTGCCAAGAATGGGTCCTTTCTAGAGAAAGAGTTTCTCTCGAAAGAAGTAAGTGGGAGGAAAGTAGAACTTGATGAAGTATTACCTCTTAAACCGGAAAATGGCGCAACTCAAGAAAATGTTCCTGAGGTGCCTGCACCGACTAGAGAGGAAGTTAATGATGATGATCAAGATACTTCTGATCAAGCTCCTACTGAAATTCGTAGGTCCACAAGGACACGTTCCGCACCAGAGTGGTACGACAACCCTGTCTTGGAAATCATGTTGTTAGACAACGATGAACCTTCGAACTATGAAGAAGCGATGGCGGGCCCGGATTCCGACAAATGGCTAGAAGCCATGAAATCTGAGATAGGATCCATGTATGAAAACGAAGTATGGACTTTGACTGACTTGCCCGTTGAGCGGCGAGCCATAGAAAATAAATGGATCTTTAAGAAGAAGACAGACGCGGATGGTAATGTGACCATCTATAAAGCTCGCCTTGTCGCTAAGGGTTATCGACAAGTTCAAGGGGTTGACTACGATGAGACTTTCTCACCGGTAGCGAAGCTAAAGTCCGTCCGAATCATGTTAGCAATTGCTGCATTCTATGATTATGAGATATGGCAATGGACGTAAAAACGGCATTCCTTAATGGTTTCCTTAAGGAAGAATTGTATATGATGCAGGCGGAAGGTTTTGTCGATCCTAAGAATGCTAACAAGGTGTGCAAGCTCCAACGCTCGATTTATGGGCTGGTGCAAGCATCTCGGAGTTGGAACATTCGCTTTGATGAGATGATCAAAGCGTTTGGGTTTACGCAGACTTATGGAGAAGCCTGCGTTTACAAGAAAGTGAGTGGGAGCTCTGTAGCATTTCTCATATTATATGTAGATGACATACTTTTGATGGGAAATGATATAGAGCTTTTGGACAGCATTAAGGCCTACTTGAATAAGAGTTTTTCAATGAAGGACCTTGGAGAAGCTGCTTATATATTAGGCATCAAGATCTATAGAGACAGATCAAGACGCCTCATAGGTCTTTCACAACGCACATACCTTGATAAGATATTGAAGAAGTTCAATATGGATCAGTCTAAGAAGGGGTTCTTGCCTGTGTTGCAAGGTGTGAAATTGAGCTCAGCTCAATGTTCGACCACGGCAGAAGATATAGAAGAGATGAGTGTCATCCCCTATGCCTCAGCCATAGGTTCTATTATGTATGCCATGCTGTGTACCAGACCTGATGTAAACCTTGCCGTAAGTTTGGTAGGTAGGTACCAAAGTAATCCCGGCAAGGAACACTAGACAGCGGTCAAGAATATCCTGAAGTACCTGAAAAGGACTAAGGAAATGTTTCTCGTCTATGGAGGTGACGAAGAGCTCGTCGTAAAGGGTTACGTCGACGCTAGCTTCAACATAGATCTGGATGACTCAAAGTCACAAACCGGATACGTGTGTATTTTGAATGGTGGGGCAGTAAGCTGGTGCAGTTGCAAGCAGAGCGTCGTGGCGGGATCTACATGTGAAGCGGAGTACATGGCAGCCTCGGAGGCAGTGCATGAAGCAATTTGGGTGAAGGAGTTCATCACCGACCTAGGAGTCATACCCAATGCGTCGGGGCCGATCAAACTCTTCTGTGACAACACTGGAGCTATTGCACTTGCCAAGGAGCCCAGGTTTCACAAGAAGACAAGGCACATCAAGCGTCGCTTCAACTCCATTCGTGAAAATGTTCAAGATGGAGACATAGATATTTGTAAAGTACATACGGACCTGTATATAGCAGATCCGTTGACTAAACCTCTCCCTAGAGCAAAACATGATCAAATCCAGAATTCCATGGGTGTTCGATTCATCACAATGTAACTAGATTATTGACTCTAGTGCAAGTGGGAGACTGTTGGAAATATAAACTAGAGGCAATAATAAAAGCATTATTATTATATTTCCTTGTTCATGATAATTGTCCTTTATTCATTATAATTGTGTTATCCGGAAATCGTAATACATGTGTGAATAATAGACACCAACATGTCCCTAGTAAGCCTCAAGTTGACTAGCTCGTTGATCAAGAGATAGTCATGGTTTCCTGACTATGGACATTGGATGTCATTGATAATGAGATCACATCATTAGGAGAATGATGTGATGGACAAGACCCAATCCTAAACATAGCATAAGATCGTATAGTTCGTTTGCTAGAGTTTTCCAATGTCAAGTATCTTTTCCTTAGACCATGAGATCGTGTAACTCCCGGATACCGAAGGAGTTGTTTGGGTATACCAAACGTCACACCGTAACTGGGTGACTATAAAGGTATACTACGGGTATCTCCGAAAGTGTCTGTTGGGTTGACACGGATCAAGACTGGGATTTGTCACTCCGTATGACGGAGGGGTATCACTGGGCCCACTCGGTAATGCATCATCATAATGAGCTCAAAGTGACCAAGTGTCTGGTCACGGGATCATGCATTACGGTACGAGTAAAGTGACTTGCCGGTAACGAGATTGAACGAGGTATTGGGATACCGACGATCGAATCTCGGGCAAGTAGCATACCGATTAACAAAGGGAATTTTATATGGGGTTACGTGAATCCTCGACATCGTGGTTCATCCGATGAGATCATCGAGGAGCATGTGGGAGCCAACATGGGTATCCAGATCCCGCTGTTGGTTATTGACCGGAGAGCGATCTCGGTCATGTCTACATGTCTCCCGAACCCGTAGGGTCTACACACTTAAGGTTCGGTGACGCTAGGGTTGTAGGGATATGTATATGCAGTAACCCGAATGTTGTTTGGAGTCCCGGATGAGATCCCGGACGTCACTAAGAGTTCCGGAATGGTCCGGAGGTAAAGAATTATATATAGGAAGTGCTATTTCGGCCATCGGGACAAGTTTCGGGGTCACCGGTATTGTACCGGGACCACCGGAAGGGTCCCGGGGGTCCACCGGGTGGGGCCACCTATCCCGGGGGGCCACATGGGCTGTAGGGGTGTGCGCCTCGGCCTGCATGGGCCAAGGGCACCAGCGCCAAGAGGCCCATGCACCTAGGGTTAAGGAAGGGAAGAGTCCCAAAGGGGGAAGGCACCTCCGAGGTGCCTTGGGGAGGAGGGACTCCTCCCTTGGCCGCCGCCCCCCTAGGCTCCCTATATATAGTGGGGGAAGGAGGGCCTCTCAATCCACGTCTTTGGTGCCTCCCTCTCCCTCTCCAACACATCCTCCTCCTCCATAGTGCTTGGCGAAGCCCTGCCGGAGTACTGCAACTCCACCACCACCACACCGTCGTGCTGCTGTTGGAGCCATCTTCCTCAACCTCTCCTTCCCCCTTGTTGGATCAAGAAGAAGGAGACGTTACGCTGACCGTACGTGTGTTGAACGCGGAGGTGCCGTCCGTTCGGCGCTAGGATCTCTGGTGATTTGGATCACGTCGAGTACGCCTTCCTCATCCCCGTTCTTTGAACGCTTCCGCGCGTGATCTACAAAGGTATGTAGATGCAATCCGATCACTCGTTGCTAGATGAACTCCTAGATGGATCTTGGTGAAACCGTAGGAATTTTTTTGTTTTCTGCAACGTTCCCCAACAACGTGGATGTCGCGCTGCCGCCCATCCCATGGTTGAAGAGCTAGATAAGAGCCCTCCCTCGACGCCCCTCTCTCTCTCCCATGAACCCTAGCTCCCTCCATTTTCCCCTCTGGCGCCATTCTCCACCAAATCAAGCCGCGTCCGAGAGCTCCCATGGCTGCGCCGTCAATGTTGGCACGGACACCGACCTCCCCTCGCCTATCTAGCAGGTCCAAAAGACGCACACCTTCACCCTCTTCGTCTGTGAAAAGTCGCGCGAGCAGGGACGCCCTCACGCCGTCGCAATCGTCCATCCCCATCGTCGGCCGTTGCTTCTACCTCGTCGTCGACCCGCTGCTGCCTGTGCTCCCATTCATTCGAAGAGCCACCATGTGCTCCCTGGTGAGCACCCGCGCTGATTCCCCCCAGCTTGCCCCCTCGAATCGTTGCGGTAGCCTCCGTCCCCGACCTCGTCGGAGCTCGGCGTACGTGTACGTACGTACGTGTGTACTGCTGCTGCTCCCAGTCGAGCCCCGAGCTCGCCCCGTCGTGGCCTCACGCACGCTCACCTGTGCATCGCCGTGCCCTACTGTTCCACGCCGTGCGAGCTCCGACTAAGCTCGCGGTCAGCCCGACCGCTGGGACACGTGTAGCCGTCCCTCCCGCTGCTGCAGCCGCCCGCCTGCGCGCGCTCGCCGCCCTAGCTACGCCTCACACGCACCCAGCCGCGCGAGCCCCGACCGCTAATGCCCTACCGCATCGTGCCCCCATGCCAGCGCCTTCCCGTGCCTGCAACCGCCTGACGTTTCCTGTCGTCCCCACGCCTCCCTGCTTGCGTACCTCGCCGCCTAGCACCGCCACTCCCCGCTGTCCGCCGCTCCCGTCGCTGGGCGCTCGTGCCCCCTGTCACCTGCGCCACCCGCTTCACCTTTCCGTCTCTACACACACGTCCTTGCCTCCCCTACTGCAGCACCCCCGCCCGCTTGCTCCTCCTCTATACTGTACTACTACTAGCTACAGTAGATGTAGCTAGCTTTTCTAATTATACACTAACTGACCCTCTGGACAACCCTTAAACAACGACTAAACGACTTTTAACAGAAGTAAAAATAATATGAGTGAGTAGTACACTTGACGAGGCTCAAATGAAATTACAAATTGCTATGTTTTGTTAACAGAAAAACAGAAACTGAAATGCTGTAGTAGCACTTTTCCAACAAAGTTTTGATCAAGCAAATGGATGCTAACATAGCCGCACTTGTTACTGTCATCTAGATCACAGAAAATTGATCAAGATTGATATAAGTCACTACTCCATAGGATGAGTAGAACAATAGCTATAACCTCCGGAAAACAACTAAGTGATGTTTAAAACTGTCGAATTCTCAGACTTAGCAAAATTTCAGGGATTTTCATAATGTTGTTTAAATCTTTGAAAATCATAGAAAAATATCCGTAGCTCGGATGAAAAAGTTTTATACATGAAAGTTGCTCAGAACGATGAGATGAATCCTAATTCACGGTCCATTCATCCACCACACATCCCTAGCATAGCAAACATCGAACCTTTCCCCCTTGGTTCATCTGTCTGAAAACGCGAAACACCAGGGATACTTTCCCGGATGTTTCCCCCTTCGTCGGTATCACCTCTTACTGTGTTAGGGCACACCTAGCACCATTACTTGTCATGTCATGCATCGATATGCATCTGTTTGCATTGTATTCATTGTTTATTCCCCCTCTTCTCTCCGGTAGACTACGAGACTGACGCTGCTGCTGGTGCCCCGATCGACTACGTTGTTGACGACCCCTACTTGCCAGAGCAACCAGGCAAGCCCCCCCTTGATCATCATATATCACCTATTCTTATCTCTACTACTTGCATTAGAGTAGTGTAGCATGTTACTACTTTTCTTTAATCCTATTCTGATGCATAGCCTATCCTTGCTACTACTGTTGTTACCTTTACCTTCAATCCTAAATGCTTAGTATAGGATGCTAGTATTCCATCAGTGGCCCTACATTCTTGTGCGTCCGCCATGCTATACTATCGGGCCATGATCACTTGGGAGGTGATCACAGGTATATACTTATATGCTTATACGTGATACATGTGGTGACTAAAGTCGGGTCGGCTCGTAGAGTACCCGCAAGTGATTCCAATGTGGGGGCTGAAGGGGCAGGTGGTTCCATCCAGGTAGTGGTGGGCCTGGGTTCCTGAAGAACCCCGACTGTTACTTTGAGACGGAGCGACAGGGCAGGTTGAGGCCACCTAGGAGAGAGGTGGGCCTGGCCCTGGTCGGCGTCCGTGGTTACTTCAAAATAACATGCTTAATGAGATCTTAGTATTTGATCTGAGTCTGGCCACTGGCCTATATGCACTAACCAACTACGCGGGAACAGTTATGGGAACTCGACATCGTGGTATCAGCCGAAGCCTTCTTGATGTCAGTGACTGAGCGGCGCACACCAGGTTGTACTGCGTAACACAACTTCCTTTGTAATAGAGGTTGCTAGGTCTGCTCACCGACCGCGTACGCAACGTGCAGGTGTGCAATGGGCGATGGGCCCAGACTCCTGCGCGCATAGGATCTAGACCGGCGTGCTGACCTCTCTGTTGTGCCTAGGTAGGGCTGTGACGTATTGATCTTCCGAGGCCAGGCATGACCCAGGAAAGTGTGTCCGGCCAAAGGGGATCGAGTGTGTTGGGAAATGTGGTGCACCCATGCAGGGAAGTTTACCTATTCGAATAGTCGTGTCCCTCGGTAAAAGGATGACCCAAAGTTGTATCTCGACCTTATGACAACTAGAACCAGATACTTAATAAAACACACCCTTTCAAGTGCCAGATACAACCCGGTGATCGCTCTCTCACAGGGCGACGAGGAGAGGATCGCCGGGTAGGATTATGCTATACGATGATACTTGGTTAACTTACCATCTACTCTCATCTATTGCTTCAAGATGGAGGCTGCTAGAAGCATAGTCTTCGATAGGACTAGCTATCCCCCTCTTATCCTGGCATTCTGCAGTTCAGTCCACAAATACTACCCATTTCATTGATACCAATGCATATGTAGTGTAGATCCTTTCTTGCGAGTACTTTGGATGAGTACTCATGGTTGCTTTCCTACTTCTTTTCCCCTTTTCTCGGTTACTGCGATCATATGATGGAGTCCAGTAGCCAGAGGACCCCGAGGATGATTCTACGTGGAGTTCGACTTCGAGGAGTAGTTAGGATGTCCCAGGCAGGAGGCCTTGCCTTATCGATCGTTGCTACTTTTGTGCTAGCCTTCTTAAGGCAAACTTGTTTAACTCATGTCTGTACTCAGATATTGTTGCTTCCGCTGACTCATCTATGATCGTTCTTGTATTCGAGCCCTTGAGGCCCCTGGCTTGTAATATGATGCTTGTATGACTTATTTTATTTGTAGAGTTGTGTTGTGATATCTTCCCGTGAGTCCCTGATCTTGATCATACACGTTTGCGTGTATGATTAGTGTACGATTGAGTTGGGGGCGTCACACTACAATGAGACCTTCTCACCTGTAACAATTCTTAAGTTTGTTCGAATCATGTTAGCAATTGCCACATTTTATGATTATGAAATTTGGCAAATGGATGTCAAAACTGCATTCCTTAATGGATTTCTTAAAGAAGAGTTGTATATGATGCAACCAGAAGGTTTTGTCGATCCTAAAGGATCTAACAAAGTGTGCAAGCTCCAGCGATCCATTTATGGACTGGTGCAAGCCTCTTAGAGTTGGAATATACGCTTTGATAGTGTGATCAAAGCATATGGTTTTATACAGACTTTTGGAGAAGCATGTATTTACAAGAAAGTGAGTGGGAGCTCTATAGCATTTCTAATATTATATGTGGAGGACATATTGTTGATTGGAGATAATACAGAATTTCTGGATAGCACAAAAGGATACTTGAATAAGATTTTTTCAATGAAAGATCTCGGTGAAGCTGCTTATATATTGGGCATCAAGATCTATAGAGATAGATCAAGACACTTAATTGGACTTTCACAAAGCACATACCTTGATAAAGTTTTGAAGAAGTTCAAAATGGATCAGTCAAAGAAAGTGTTCTTTCCTGTGTTGCAAGGTGTGAAGTTGAGTCGGACTCAATGCCCGACCACTGTAGAAGATAGAGAGAAAATGAAAGGCATTCCCTATGCTTCAGCCATAGGATCTATCATGTATGCAATGCTGTGTACCAGACCTGATGTGTGCCTTGCTATAAGTTTAGCATGGAGGTACCAAAGTAATCCAGGAGTGGATCACTGAATAGCGGTCAAGAACATCCTGAAATACCTGAAAATGACTAAGGATATGTTTCTCATTTAGGGAGGTGACAAAGAGCTTGTCGTAAATGGTTACGTCGATGCAAGCTTTGACACTGATCCGGATGACTCAAAGTCGCAAACCAGATACATATTTATATTGAATAATGGAGCTGTAAGTTGGTGCAGTTCCAAGCAGAGCGTTGTGGCGGGTTCTACATGTGAAGCGGAGTACATAGGTGCTTCGGAAGCAACAAATGAAGGAGTCTGGAAGAAGGAGTTCATATCCAATCTAGGTGTAATACCTAGTGCATCGGGTCCAATGAAAAGCTTTTGTGACAATACTGGAGCAATTGCCTTGGCGAAGGAATCCAGATTTCACAAGAGAACCAAACACATCAAGAGACGCTTCAATTCCATCCGCGATCAAGTCAAGGAGGGAGACATAGAGATTTGCAAGATACATACGGATCTTAATGTTGCAGACCCGTTGACTAAGCCTCTTCCACGAGCAAAACATGATCAGCACCAAGACTCCATGGGTGTTAGAATCATTACTATGTAATCTAGATTATTGACTCTAGTGCAAGTGGGAGACTGAAGGAAATATGCCCTAGAGGCAATAATAATGTTGTTTTTTATATTTCCTTATATCATGATAAATATTTATTATTCATGCTAGAATTGTGTTAACCGAAAACTTAGTGCATGTGTGAATACATAGACAAAACAGAGTGTCCCTAGTATGCCTCTACTTGACTAGCTCGTTAATCAAAGATGGTTAAATTTCCTAACCATAGACATGTGTTGTCATTTGATGAACGAGATCACATCATTAGGAGAATGATGTGATGGAAAAGACCCATCTGTTAGCTTAGCATAATGATTGGTTAGTTTATTGCTATTGCTTTCTTCATGACTTATACATATTCCTCTGACTATGAGATTCTGCAACTCCTGAATACTGGAGGAACACCTTGTGTGCTATCAAACGTCACAATGTAACTGGGTGATTATAAAGATGTTCTACAGACTACGGGTGTCTCCGAAGGTGCTTGTTGGGTTGGCATAGATCAAGATTAGGGTTTGTCACTCTGAGTATCAAAGAGGTATCTCTGGGCCCTCTCGGTAATGCACATCACTATAAGCCTTGCAAGAAATGTGACTAATGAGTTAGTTACGGGATGATGCATTACAGAACGAGTAAAGGGACTTGCCGATAATGAGATTGAACTAGGTATGATGATACCGACGATCGAATCTCAGGCAAGTAACATACCGATGACAAAGGGAATAACGTATGTTGTTATTGTAGTTTGACCGATAAAGATCTTTGTAGAATATGTAGGAACCAATATGAGCATCCAGGTTCTGCTATTGGTTATTGACCGGAGATGTGTCTCGGTCATGTCTACATAGTTCTCGAACCCGTAGGGTCTGCACGCTTAACGTTCGATGTTGATTTGAATTGTGAGTTATGTGTTTTGGTGACCAAAGTTTGTTCAGAGTCCCGGATGAGATCACGGACATGACGAGGAGTCTCGAAATGGATGAGAGGTAAAGATTCATATATTGGAATGTAGTATTCGGACATCAGAATGGTTCCGAGTGATTCTGGTATTTTCCATGGTGGGTTGTGCCCCCCTCGGGGCACCCCCACGTGCTGCACTGGCCCATCGGGAGTCTTCTGGTCCATAAAAAATACACAAAAAGTTTCACAGTGTTTGGACTCCATTTGATATTGATTTTCTGCGGTGTAAAAAACATGCAAAAAAACAACAACTGGCACTTGGCACTATGTCAAATGGTTAGTCCCAAAAAATGATATAAAATGAATATAAAATGGTTATAAAACATCCAAGAATGATAATATAACAACATGGAACAATCAAAAATTATAGATACATTGGAGACGTATCAGCATCCCCAAGCTTAATTCCTGCTCGTCCTCGAGTAGGCAAATGATAGAAACAGAATTTTTGATGTGGAATGCTGCCTAACATGTCATCTCATATTTTTTTCTTTATAGCATGGAAATTTGGACTTTTATATTGTTCGAAGCAATATTCTATTTTTGACATGATAACTTAAATACTCAAGAATATCAACAAGCAACCATGTCTTTCAAAATATCAACGCTAAAATAAGTTATCCCTAGCCCATCATGCTCAATCATTGATCCATTCATGAAACACACTCATATATTAGCTACACCCAATGCTCAAGTACAATCATAGTGCCTCCTAGTTGGTGCTTTATAAGAGAAGATGGAGACTCAAATTAAAAAAAATTGTGTATAGTAAAAGAAATGCCCTTCGCAGAGGGAAGTGGGGATTTGTAGATGTGCCAGAGCTCAAAGCGAAAATTGAGAGATAAAAACATTTTGAGAGGCATACTTTTCCCACCAACGAAAACGACTTAGAGCTCCTAACACTCTCCATGCTAGATATATCATAGGCGGTTCCCAAACAGAAAATAAAGTTTATTCCTTTTTCCACCATACTTTCACTTTCCATGGCTAATCGTATCCACGGGTGCCCTCCATACCAAAACTTTCCAAGGAATTTATTATTTGACAACATAAAATAAATTCATTTTTCATTTTGGGACTGGGCATCCCTAATACCTTTGCCTTACTCTCGTACAATGACAAGTGAATAAACACTCATCGTGAGAATGACACATCTAGCATGGAAAATATTGGCCACCCCTCACCGCCTCGCGAGCGGTACGAGCACACAAATGAGAAATTTATTTTGAAAATTAGAGATGGCAGATACAAATTTCCTTAGAACGGCAAGAGAATATCGCATATAGGTAGGTATAGTGGACTCATGTGGCAAAACTGGTTTAAAGGATTTTGGATGCACAAGTAGTGATCATACTTAGTGCAAAAATGTGTTGGGGAATGCAGTATTTCAAAAATTATCCTACGATCATGCAAGATCTATCTAGGAGATGCATAGCAACGAGAGGGGGAGAGTATGTCTGCGTACCCTCGTACACCGAAAGCGTAAGTGTTATGAAACGCGGTTGATGTAGTTGAACGTCTTCGCGATCCAACCGATCAAGTACCGAACGCACGACACCTCCACGGTCTGCACACGTTCAGCTCGGTGATGTCCCTCGTACTCTTGATCCAGCTGAGGCCGAGGGAGAGTTTCGTCAGCATGACGGCATGATGACGGTGATGATGAAGTTACCGACGTAGGGCTTCGCCTAAGCACTACAACGATATGACCGAGGTGGAATTCTATGGAGGGGGGCACCGCACATGGCTAAACAATCGACTTGTGTGTCTATGGGGTGCCCCCTCCCCCATATATAAAGGGGTAGAGGAGGGGGCCGACCGGCCACCTTGTTTAGCTAGTCACATTGCTTGCAAGGCTTATAGTGATGTGCATTACCGAGAGGACCCAGAGATACCTCTCCGACAATCGGAGTGACAAACTGTAGGATCGAAAGTATGTCTAGAGGGGGGGGGGTGATTAGACTACTTGACCAAATAAAAATCTATCCTTTTCCCAATTTTAGTTCTTGGCAGATTTTAGCAACTTTGGATAAGTCAAGCAATCTTAATACAATTCAAGCAAGCATGCAAAGAGTCTATGAGCAGCGGAAAGTAAAGCATGCAACTTGCAAGAATGTAAAGGGAAGGGTTTGGAGAATTCAAACGCAATTGTAGACACAGATGTTTTTGTCGTGGTTCTGATAGGTGGTGCTATCGTACATCCACGTTGATGGAGACTTCAACCCACGGAGGGTAACGGTTGTGCGAGTCCAAGAAGGGCTCCACCCACGAAGGGTCCATGAAGAAGCAACCTTGTCTATCCCATCATGGCCATCGCCCACGAAGGACTTGCCTCACTAGCGGTAGATCTTCACGAAGTAGGCGATCTCCTTGCCCTTACAAACTCCTTGGTTCAACTCCACAATCTTGTCGGAGGCTCCCAAGTGACACCTAGCCAATCTAGGAGACACCACTCTCCAAGAAGTAACAAATGGTGTGTTGATGATGAACTCCTTGCTCTCGTGCTTCAAATGATAGTCTCCCCAACACTCAACTCTCTCTCACAGGATATGGATTTGGTGGAAAGAAGATTTGAGTGGAAAGCAACTTGGGGAAGGCTAGAGATCAAGATTCATATGGTGAGAATGGAATATCTTGGTCTCAACACATGAGTAGGTGGTTCTCTCTCAGAGAATATGTATTGGAAGTGTAGGTATGTTCTGATGGCTCTCTCCACAAATGAAGAGTGGGTGGAGGGGTATATATAGCCTCCACACAAAAACTAACCGTTACACACAATTTACCAATCTCGGTGAGACCGAATTGAGAAACTCGGTCGGACCGATTTAGCAAACCTAGTGACCGTTAGGATTTTCGGTGGGACTGAGATGCAACTCGATAGGACCGACATGGTAAGGGTTAGGGCATAACGTAATCTCGGTGTGACCGATTACACAAACTCGGTGGGACCGATTTTGGTAATAAGCTAACCAGAGAGTTGGTCAGGTAAACTCGGTGGGACCGATCGCTCATTTCGGTGGGACCGAAATGTTACAAAAGGGAAACAGAGAGTTTACATTGCAATCTCGGTGGGACCGATCGCTCATCTCGGTAGGACTGAAATGTTAGAAAGGGAAACAGAGAGATTACAACCCCATCTCGGTGTGACTGAGATCCCTATCGGTGAGACCGATTTGCCTAGGGTTTGTGGCAGTGGCTATGACATCTGAACTCGGTGGCGCCGGGTAGAAAGAATCGGTGGGGCCGAGTTTGACTTCTGGTTTAGGTCATATGTGGATGTGGGAAGGTAGTTGAGGGTTTTGGAGCATATCACTAAGCACTATGAAGCAAGAACTTCATTAAAAACACCTCATCCCTCCTTGATAGTATTGGCTTTTCCTATAGACTCAATGTGATCTTGGATCACTAAAATATAAAATGTAGAGTCTTGAGCTTTGAGCTTGAGCCAATCTTTTTGTCCTTAGTATTTTGAGGGGTCCACTTTCCTCATCCATGCCATGCCATTCATTGAGCTTTTCCTGAAATATTAATCTTGCAATAGCATTAGCTCAATGAGCTATATGTTGTTAGGAATTACCAAAACCACCTAGGGATAGTTGCACTTTCAATCTCTCCCTTTTTGGTAATTGATGACAACATATAGATCAAAGCTTCGAAAAATGATAATAAGAGTGAAAAACATTGTCGCTTTGAGAAGTATGTGAAAAGCAAGAGCTCCCCCTAAATTTGTGCATAGTTTATGATTTGCTTTGGACTGCGAATGCACAGAGAGTTAGGCTCATGGGTTACTCTTCCATGTCACATACATCTTGGTGGAGCGCTCAAAATGATAATAATTAAATACATGCACTCATCACCAAGCAAAGTGAATGATCATGTAGGGATAAAATGATAATGTCATCTAACAAGCATTAATGTAGCATATGATCAAACACACATGATCATCCAAGTATCACACAGACAAAAAGTATCTCAAACAAGCAAAGCAAATAAAGTTCAACCACCAAAGCAAGAGAGAATAAAAAGCAACGCTCTCTCTCGAAGCCTATGATCTATACATTTTTCTTCCCCTTTGGCAACAAGTTACCAAAAAGTTCCTAGAAAATGCATAGCACTAAATCGTCTCTCAGGCTTGGTCTTCAGGTGGTGGTGTCCGGATAACTCGACGAACGAAGGCTTCAGTCGATGTGGATGGAGCTGATGGAGTAGGTGCTAGAGCTGGTGGCACTGCAGTTATAGCTGGTGCAAATGAAGTGGCTCTAGTGTCTGGAACAGGCACTGCAGCAGACCTCCGAGCTCTAGGCACTCTGGCAAATGCATCAGTGGTTGTCTTGCCCTTCCTCTCCTGCATATCATCCTGAAGTTGCTCCACAACAGACTGGATCTCAGTTACCTTCACATCCAAGTCGTAGAACTTCTGCTCCACGATCCTCTGCAAGCTCTCCTGGTTTTGAGTCAGGGTGGCCAGTCCCTTCTCAATCCTCAGAGTGGAGGCAATCAAGTAGCCAAGCTGATCTTGCTTGCTCTTCAGAAGATACTGAGATGCTTCTTCAGTACTTGGCATCCTTGCAGCCTTTTCAACCTTTGCCTTCTTCCTCTTTGCTTGAACGTGCACAGAAGATGGTTCATCCTCATTCATAACCACAATGTTGTCCTCAAATTCTGGGTAGATGGGAAGATGATCCTTGTCCAGCAGATATGTGCCTGTGCCCATCTTGGAGTTAATCAGCTCCTGGATCTGTGGGGCATACCCACAACTCCTCTTCTGATCTGCAGCTGTCCTCTTTATGGTTTCCACTATGAGGCTCATGACTTTGAACTTCTGTGGGACATCAAAGATGTGAAGCAAGTTTATTGCATGGCCTCTGATCATCTTGTGATCACCTAACATTGGCAAGAGAGTGTGCCTGAGGATCCAGTTGATAGTTGGTAATCCTGACAGAAGGTAATGTACAGATCCAAACTTATGTGTCTCAAGAGCAGCATCTAGGATCTCCTTGTACATGTGTGCCATGGAGTTGTGATCCTTCTTCTTCTTGGCATAGACATCCAAGTCATCTTCACTCTCTTTTGGGGCATTGATCAACTTAGCCCATTCTACAACTGTTGACTGGTACCTCATACCTTCAGACATCCAGACAATCCTTCCATCTGGGTAGAAGTGAGCTGTGGAGTAGAACTGCATGATAACCTCATCATTCCATTTTGTGAGCTTCTGAGCCACAAACTCATCAACTCCACAAGCCTTGAAACTGTCATACACACCTGGATAATGTTCATCATTCTCCTTGATGTAGTCCCAGTCGACCCATCTCATGTCACACACTATTGGTTTCTTGTCAAGCAAGATGATCTCATAGAAGTCTTGATGTTCCTTTGTATGGAACCTATAGTCCACAACAATCCTTCTCCTAGTGGCATATGGATCAGACTCTCTCCATAGCCTCAATCCTGAATCGTTCCTTATCTTCATGTTCTCAGCTACTGGATGAGCATCATTGTGATCTGGAATTTTTGGCTTCAACTTCCTCAAGACATGTGACTCATCATCTTCTTCTTCCATTTCAGCTTCAGGCACTGGGGCCTTGTTCTTCTCCTCAGTAGGGATGTTCCTGGTGCTCCTCTTTGGTTTTGGCTTTGGAGCTGGAGCAGCAGCCTTAGGAGCAGTCTTAGGCTTAGATGGAACAGCCCCTGCCCTGATGGCATCACCCATAAGCTTCTGAGCTTTGGGTGCTAGTGCAGCATCTTCTTCCTCTTCCTCTTCAGAATCTCTCATGATTGAGGATCTCCCAGCACTCCAGCAGTGGTCTTCTTGACCCTCTCTTTCCTCTTCTTCTCTGCCACAACCTGCTCTTTGGGTGCAGATCCCAAAGTCTCTTGAGTAGATGCTTTGACCTTAGACATTGGAATTCTCTTGGCAGGCACTTTGGTCTTCATACCAGGCTTGGTGGCAGCAGCTGTGCCATATTCCTTCTTCAAGACTTTCCTCTTTGAGGTGGTTTCTTCTTCCTCAGCCACATAGTCCTCATCCTCTGACTCTAAGGTTCTTTTCTTGCTGGCCCTGGTGGTAGCCTTTGGCAGATTGCTTGGTGTGCTCCTGCTGCCATCATCTGAGCTGCTAGAGGGACTAGTGCCTTCACTCAAGTGAACCTGCTCCTCTGACTTGTTCTGGCTATCACTTTGATCAGACGTATTGCAAACACTGACAGCAGACCCTGTGAATAGATATAGATGAGATAGAGTGGATGAGCATCACAAAATGCAGAGGTTTTTGCAAAGAATGAGTCAAAACTTAGTTTTAGTTTTCCACAGAAAGCATTTCGGATCAACCGATTTGTAAACTCGGTGATACCGAAGCAGCTGTTGGAACCTAAACTAGTGAACTCAGTCAGACCGAGTCATAGTTCGGTGGCATCGAGACTGCTAGGGTTTCACAAAGTCCTGAACTCGGTCACACCGATTTGCAATTCTCGGTCAGACCGAGAATCACATGTGCAATGGCCTGAGCCGAATCGGTGGTACCGAGTTCCACAACTCAGTGGGTCCGAGATGGTTTCGGTGGAAACCTAACCCTAAATTCTCAATTCACGACTAAACTACGGAGTGTTTTCGATGGATAGAATGATCTCAATCGTGGCAAGATACATGGCGAACACAATGTGCTAGGAATCAGATAAGGATAGCATAGTGATTGAGTTCATACCTATCGGATTTCGGGTTCCAGCAGACCCTTGAGGTTCGAACACTGGGGTGCGCGCGGAGATTTCGCCTTCTACCTACCTGCGCCCCACCGCCGTGCTAAGATCTAAGCTGTGGAAAGAACATCACAAGAGACACAGGGTTTATACTGGTTCGGGCCACCGTTGTGGTGTAATACCCTACTCCAGTGTGTGGTGTGGTGGATTGCCTCTCGGGCTGATGATGATGAGAGTGTGTGGTGTGGTGGATTGCCTCTCGGGCTGATGATGATGAGCAATACAAGGAAGAACATCCTCGCGAGGGTATGTTCTTGGCTAGGGGGATGAACTGCTAGGAGGAGTTCAGTCGCCCTTCTCTCTCTCTCTCTCTCTCTCTCTCTCTCTCTCTCTCTCTCTTCTCGATTCTCTCTCTGATTTCGATCCGATCTCCCATCTCCCCTCTACCCTGTGGGTGGCTAGTCCTATTTATAGGCAAAGGCCCTAGGCCTCTTCCCAAAAATTGAGCGAGAAGGGCGCCAACAATTGGCCATTTTGAAGGGGAACATCTGGTACACTTATCCTGACTAAAGTTGGTCCTCGCCTGCCAAAGGCTCTGGTGGTGACGCTGGCTTGGGCTCCACAATGACTTCCTCCCTGTCGTTGGACTGGTCTTGGTCTCGTTGCACCGAAACGGGTGCCTTTGCTTGATGCTCTCGCCTGCGCTTGCTCCCTTTGCACCAAAGAGGAAAGGAGGACACTGCGCGCCTGGCGCCCGCCTGGCGCCTTTGGTCGTCATGGCTTGCGTCACGGGCACCTCGTGAGGTACCCCGCCTTGATCTCTCCGCCTCCTCGCGAGCCAGCCTGATGAGGCCGTTCCTGAGGAAGCTCCGTGTCATCCGCCCTGCGAGGCTTGGCCCCTCGCGAGGGTCTTGGGTCTGTGTTGATGAAGATGGGCCGTGCTGGGCCCCCTTTTGAGCCACGCCGCGGGCCATAGGCAGGCAAGTCTGGGGACTCCCGTTCCCAGAATGCCGACAGTAGCCCCCGGGCCCAAGGCGCGTCTAGACTTGGCCGTGCAGGGAGGCGAAAGGGCAAGAGCGAAGCGCCACGGGCCCTAACAGCCTGCGGCCTTGGGCGCCGCGTGGCGGTTGATTGGACGTGGGCGTCTCCACTTTCCATGGCGCCTCGGCAACTGCACGGACTGGACAAGTCCCTGCATGCAAAGCGGGTCATGATTACCTGCGATCGTGGAGGTCGGCGGTTGGCCTTCGCCGGCCATAACTACGGAATGGCACGCGCCCTTCCAGTCCATCCCTTCTTGCTTCTCCTTCTTCCTGGTCCTTGCTTCGTCTTGCTACGATGGCTCTGATCCGCCGGTTCTCGGCGGCAGAGAAGGGAAAGGCTCCCCGAGAGGAACCAGACCCGCTCCCGCCGAAGAAACGGCTCGCCCCCCGCGGCCGGGACGAGGTGGCCCATCAGGTGGTGTCGAGGCCCTGGTGCGAGCGGCCACCGCCGGGGTTCCCGCTTCCCTTGTACGCCCACATCGAGGGCTCTGAAGGAGTCAATGCCGATCGCCACGGGCGGCGCCGCCGTCTGCGCCGACGGGTCACGAAGGTGTGGGTCGTCCTCCCTGGGGTCCACACCGAGGGCTCCTCCCGAGAGTTCGTGCTCCACGCCGCCATGCCTCCTCAGTCTTGGATTCACCTTCCTCCCTTCTTCGCCTGCATCATCCCGCAGGGAGAACTCCTGAAGCTTTGGCTGCAGCACGCCGGCTGCAGCACCCTCGCGACCGAGGCAGAGGTCGTGGTCGTTGCCCCGGGCGAGGTCTTCATGACTCGATGCTGGAGCGAAATCGCCCGGGTTTACAGGACAAGAGGTGCCCTCGCGATCCACTTGGAGCATGGCGGTGCTTCGGTGATGTTCTTCAAGGTCTTTGATGCTAACGGGCGCCGGCTGGAGTGCTGCCCCGGGAGAGGTGGTCGGGACCCTGCTACGGCGAGGACTGGGCCCGCCGACCGCTCCCTTGGCGGCTCCTCAGGTGGCGGAGGTGTCGGAGGTTCCAGCGACTCCGGCGAGCTCTTCGCGACTCCAGAGACGAGCGACGACAGCTACGAGCCCCCGAGCCGGCGCCGCTCCTGGAGCAGGGCGGGCTCGTCAGGCCGTCGCCGACTCTGATCTGGATGGGGTTGGCGCCGGTGCTTGACGGCCCACTGTTGATGATGGCGTCTTTTGCAGGGGCGCGTGTAGTTAGCGTCCTTTTAGGATCTGTTCCTTGCGAGGAATCAAAGACGCGTCCCGTGGGGGCTTGTAAGGTGCCTGTGATCCTGTTTTATTAATATAACCCTTGTCGTAGAATTGTGCGAGTTGCTCATTCCGTCTTAGCTCAGTTCTCCCTTTTGAACCTCAAGAGGGCTTGGTGCTCTGCGCCGGCAGGTCCCAGTCCCAAGGTGGCTTCAGCCGTTGCTGGTATGCCAGGTCGCGATGTCATGGTCAAGGCCAGGAGGTGAGCGACCCGAGGTCCGGTAAGAGCCCCTGAGTCGCGATGCTCAGGAGGTCCCCTTTGGTGCTCAAGTAGCCGTCGTTCGGTGAGAAAGGAGAGCAGCATCGCTAACACAGGATTGCATTAGGTGCGGGGATGGTGCCACAGTAGCTGGTGCTTCCGGGTGGTGACTTATCTCGAGAATCAGGGGCCGCTCTCTGGTGTGTCGCCGGGTCCGTGCATCGGTAGGCGTGAGGTTGCTTGGCGAGGTCCTCGCGTGTCCCTCCCCTCTTGCCTTTTCTCCCCTTTCTGCTCTACGTCCTCGGGTCCCGGCCCTCGAGCGAGTCTCAGCCATCGCTGGTATGCCAGGTCGCGATGCCGTGGACAAGGCCAGAGGGTGAGGGCTGGAGAGCCAGTAGGAGCCCTGAGTTGTGATGCTCAGGCACCCCCTTTAACGTGCAAGCGATTCGCGCGGATGAGAGTGAAGGAGACACCGCAAGGGCCTCGCCTGACGCAGCTCCTTTAGGAGATCCTGTAGACCCATCATAGAAAGAACGAGGGGTTGTCATGACAATTGACAGTCAGCCGTTGGTTGCTTCCGTCCTGCCTTTAATTCCTGCACATGTATCATGCCTCGGGGAGGCGTTTAAACTTGCGTTTGGCATTGAGATAACCGTGTGGACTATAATATTTGCTTTTGAATTCCTTGAAATTTACGCTTTTCCTTCCTACTTGCTTATGTTCTACGCCGGCAGAGCCTGGCCCCGCGCATACCTCAGCCGCCGTTAGCCCCAATCGGAAACCAGGACGGGACCAAGGAGTGAGGGGCTACGTGACAAGTTAGGCTCCTGAGTCGCGATGCTCAAGAGTCCCCCTTGGCGCACGAACAGGAAGTAGGGAGGTGTGATGTGGGTGGATCTACCGTTGTATGTCTACAGAGCCCGGCCGCGCGCATACCTCAACCGCCGTTAGCCTTTCGGAACTAAGGAGTGAGGGGCTACGTGACCAGTTAGGCTCCTGAGTCACGATTCTCAGGAGTCCCCCTTAACGCTCAAACAGCCTTCGTACCTTGGCTCCGCTCGGGGAGAGACACGTGACAAACCAGGCCCGGGGGGGGGGGGCTGGCTGGGTGGCGTGCGTCTGGGCGTGACCCAGGCGCAGCCCCCGTGCCCAGCCCCCTCGCCCGACACTCCCGAGGGGAGACATTACGATGAGGCTAGACACTGAGCTCTGGGCTCCCTGAGGTTGATGCGGCCCGGGGGCCACCCTCAGTTGTTTATCACCAGCGCGGAGCATAGCGCTTCCGTATGTGTACGGGCATAGCCGCTCCTCGGCAGTGTCATCAGCCAGCGCGGAGCATGGTGCTTCCACTGGTACGTGGGAGGGGCTCCCCTCCGGGAGGAGCCCTCGGGGCGTGTACAGCCCCGCCCTAACACGTGGCTGGCACGGTAGGGCCTAGCGAGGTGTATCTGGGCACCCGTGAGCCAGCGCGGGACTCACGGGGCCCTACCTCTAGGCGGGTTGCGCCTGGCACTGGGCCTTATCTTGTGATGTGTCCCTGCAAATTTGGTTAGATGCCGGTACTCTATGTCCTCGGGTCCCGGCCCTCGAGCTGGTCCCAGCCGTCGCTGGTATGCCAGGTCGCGATGCCGTGGAGAAGGCCAGAGGGTGAGGGCTGGAGAGCCAGTAAGAGCCCTGAGTCGCGATGCTCAGGTACCCCCCTTTAATGTGCAAGTGGTCGGCATGGAGAAGAAGGGGTGCCGTGGACAGGCATCAAATAATCAAGCATGGTGGGTCGAACGCATAGCCGGAAATAAACGCAAAAGGGGATACATGCCGCTGGGTCTGGCCTGAGCGACTTGGGGGATGATGCAGCCCGAGGGGCGCCCCCAACAAGGTAAGCTAACAACATAAAATAAAAGGGATACATGCCGCAGGGACGGACCCATGTGCCCTGAGAATAATGCAGCCCTGGTGGGCGCTCCCAGCCGGAAATGAAACTTGAAAGATGTCACCTGATGATGTTGAGGACGAAGGAGTGTTGGCGTAGCAGACTCGGTGGGCTGCGGAAGACGATCCTCATGAGCCCCCAGGCCCAGGGGCCTCGGGAGGCTCTGGAGGCGCTGGTGGCTCCTCGCGAACCATCTCCATCTCCGCCAGGGCTGCAGAACGCTTGGCCTCTTGAGCCTCCATGATGCCCCTCATGAGGCGCTGGTACGTGGCAGCCGCGTTCGGCAAGCCATAAGGCATGCGAACGTAGCTGTGGGGTGGACCTTCGCAGCGCCCCACTCGCGAGGGCCAGAGGCGCTCCAGAGAGGTGACTCGATTGAGCCCTGGTATGTTGATGCAAACGCGCAGCCCACCATCCTCGCCTGGATGGGGAGCCATAACTGGTAGGCGGCAGCCGCCTCTCATGACTCTTGACTCCTGTAGCTCCTAAATGGCCTTGCTGACGAACTCCTGAGGGTCTGGCTCTCCTTGCCTTACTCCTTCTTGAGGGAAACGTGCTTCGAAACACGCCTCCATGTGGTGCCCAAGCGCCTCCCTCGTGACCTTAGCCAGGTCGGTGGCCCTCCAGGGGAGAGCCCCCGAGCCCTGCCTGAGGAGGGCGCCAGGCGCGCTTTCCTATGCGATGGAAGGAGGTTCCCCCTGGGCAGGCGCGGGCCCTGAGGGGCCTGCCTCCTAAGGGTCTGGGCCGGACGATGTCTTCTTCTTCTTGGGGGCGGTCTCGGGAAGCCTCCTGCTTCTGCGATCCGGGTCTTCCAGCGATGCTGCCTGAAAGGCTCGTTCCAGGGAACACACCGCGTCCTTGTCTTCACATGGCACCGTGATGACTCCGCCACTTCCTGGCATCTTGAGGACGTTGTAGCCATGGTGAGTTACGGCTATGAACTTGGCCAGCGCTGGGTACCCAAGGATGGCATTGTACGGCAGACGAATGTGAGCGACGTCGAAGTCGATGAGCTCGGTGCGGTAGTTGTCGCGTGCCCCGAAGGTGACAGGGAGGCGGACCTGCCCAATCGGGACCGTGGAGCCGTCGGTGACTCCGGAGAAAGGCTTGGTTGGCTGAAGCTGGTTGTAGGGCACTTGGAGATTGTTGATTGTTTCCACGGACAGGATGTTGAGCCCTGCCCCGCCATCGATGAGGGTCCTGGTGACCACCACGTTGCTGATGATTGGGGAACAAAGCATCGGGAGGACTTCGGCTGTGGCCGCACACTTGAGATGATCTGCTGAGCTGAACGTGATGGCGCATGCCGACCACCTGAGAGGGCGCGTGGCTTCGAGCTTGGGGAGGACTGCATTCACTTCGCGGGCGAACTGCTTGAAGATGCATTGAGAGGCTGGGGCTTGAGCCCCGCCCAGGATGCAGGCGATCGCGCGCGGCTCCTGGAAGCCCCCAGCCCCCTCGTCCTGATGGCGTCCTCGTTTCTCCTTGGTTGCGGTGGCAGCGGAGGGAGGCCTGCGTTGCCTGGCGGGCGATCCTCGCGAGGCTGATCCCTCCAGTCTCCCTCGTGAGGTGGGTCTTGCCAGCGATCCTCGCGAGGTCGATCGCGCCACCCTTGGCGCGGGCAGCGGTCTTCCCAGCGTCCTGCGTTCCTTCCTCCTCTTCGACTGTAGCCCCGGTCACTGCGGTCGGGGCGACGGCCGATCCTTCCTTCTCGCACGGCTCGGAGCTCTTGACATTCGTTGGTGTTGTGGGTGTGGAGGTCGTGGTACACACAGTACCGACTGCCCTTGGAAGATTCGGGCTGATCTCTGCCCCGCTTGGTGTCTGGTTCTGCCACGAGCATGGCAGCCCCCTTGCGCTTCACATCCTTGGCCTTGGGCTTCTTCTCTTCTTGGTCCGCGGCAGGCAGCTCGAGGAGGGAGAGACGTCCTTCTTCAGCCCTGGCGCACTTGGTTGCCAAGTTGAACAACTCCAAGGAAGTGCACAGGTCTTCATGCATCGCCAGCTCCTCCTTCATCTTGACGTCGTGCACGCCATCGGAGAAGGCTGAGATGATGGACTCCTCAGTCACCTTGGGAATCTTGAGGCGTGCGTTGTTGAAGCGCTGGATGTACTTCTGCAGGGTCTCTCAGGGTTGTTGCTTGATGCGGCGCATGTCGCTCACGGCGGGTGGCCGGTCGCGAGTACCTTGGAAGTTGGCGATGAAGCGGGTGCGCATCTCGTCCCAGGAGGAGATCATGCCTGGAGCCAGGTTCAGGAGCCAGGTGCGGGCCCCATCCTTGAGCGCCATGGGAAACCAGTTCGCCATGACCTTCTCGTCTCCGTTGGCAGCTTTGATGCCCAGCTCATAGAGCTGGAGGAACTCCGCAGGGTCGGCCGTGCCGTCGTAATGAGGAGGCAGGTCTGGCTTGAACTTGCCGGGCCACGCGACGCTGCGTAGCTGGTGGTGAAGGCACGGCAGCCTGCTGTGGCCACGGGAGGCCTTGGGTGATGGAGAGCTTGGTCTTGCATGTCCCCACGCACTGCAGCTGGGAGCAGCGCGGGGTCTTGACGTGCGGGAGCAGGAGCATGGTCGCGACGTGCTGGAGCAGGGAGCGCCCGGGCAGCTTCTTGCGGGCGAGGGACTTCTTGGCAGCTCTGCTCTTGCCGTGCTGGCACCTGATGGAGCGGGTTCCGCCCAGAGGCCACGCGCCTTGGAGCCATGGCGCCTTCTTGAGGAGGAGGCGGCTGGGGCGCCGCCGGAGCTTCGTCGCCCATGCAGGGCGGGGTGCGGTGCAGCGGAACGAACGGCGCAGGAGAGCCCCCTGCGGCGCGGACGAGCTCGGCGACGCGGTTGAGCCATTCTTCGTAGACGTCGTCGACGGGACGGTAGCGCAGGAGCTCGTTTTCCACGATGAGCGCAGCTCGAGCCTCCATGGGTGCGCGGAGCACGCGGGACGAAGAACCAGCTGGGGTGAGCGAGCGAGTAGCGGTGCGGCCGTCTTGCCGCACGGACGGATGCTGAGACGACGCTTGCTGCTCGTCCCCCGCCGGGTGTTGGGGAACGTTGCAGAAAACAAAAAAATTTCTACAGCTTCACCAAGATCCATCTATGAGTTCATCTAGCAACGAGTAATCGGATGCATCTACATACCTTTGTAGATCGCGAGCGGAAGCGTTCAAAGAACGGGGACGAAGTAGTCGTACACGACGTGATCCAAATCACCGGAGATCCTAGCACCGAATGGACGGCACCTCCGCGTTCAACACACGTACGGTCAGCGTGACGTCTCCTCCTACTTGATCCAGCAAGGGGAGAGGAGAAGTTGATGAAGACCCAGCAGCACGACGGCGTGGTGGTGGATGCAGGGCGTCACAGTAGCAGGGCTTCGCCTATACTACGAGAGAGAGATGTAACAGGGGAGAGGGAGGCGCCAAAGGCTGAGGTCTGATGTCCTCCATCTCCCCCACTATATATAGGGGTGTCTAGGGGGGGAGCCGGCCCTAGGAGATCCAATCTCCTAGGGGGGCGGCGGCCAAGGGGTGGGGGGCTTGCCCCCCAAGCAAGGGGGCGCCCCCTTTAGGGTTTCCCCAAACCCTAGGCGCATGGGCCCTTTTGGGGCTGGTGCCCTTGGCCCATATAGGCCAAGGCGCACCCCCTACAGCCCATGTGGCCCTCGGGGCAGGTGGCCCCACCCGGTGGACCCCCGGGACCCTTCCGGTGGTCCCGGTACAATACCGGTGACCCCGAAACTTGTCCCGATGGCCGAAATAGCACTTCCTATATATAATTCTTTACCTCCGGACCATTCCGGAACTCCTCGTGACGTCCGGGATCTCATCCGGGACTCCGAACAACATTCGAGTTACTGCATATACATATCTTCACAACCCTAGCGTCACCGAACCTTAAGTGTGTAGACCCTACGGGTTCGGGAGACAGGCAGACATGACCGAGACGACTCTCCGGTCAATAACCAACAGCGGGATCTGGATACCCATGTTGGCTCCCACATGCTCCACGATGATCTCATCGGATGAACCACGATGTCGAGGATTCAAGCAACCCCGTATGCAATTCCCTTTGTCAATCGATATGTTACTTGCCCGAGATTCGATCGTCGGTATCCCAATACCTCGTTCAATCTCGTTACCGGCAAGTCACTTTACTCGTACCGTAATGCATGATCCCGTGACCAGACACTTGGTCACTTTGAGCTCATTATGATGATGCATTACCGAGTGGGCCCAGTGATACCTCTCCGTCATACGGAGTGACAAATCCCAGTCTTGATCCGTGTCAACCCAACAGATACTTTCGGAGATACCCGTAGTCTACCTTTATAGTCACCCAGTTACGTTGTGACGTTTGGTATACCCAAAGCACTCCTACGGTATCCGGGAGTTACACGATCTCATGGTCTAAGGAAAAGATACTTGACATTGGAAAAACTCTAGCAAACGAACTATACGATCTTTATGCTATGTTTAGGATTGGGTCTTGTCCATCACATCATTCTCCTAATGATGTGATCTCGTTATCAATGACATCCAATGTCCATAGTCAGGAAACCATGACTATCTGTTGATCAACGAGCTAGTCAACTAGAGGCTTACTAGGGACATGTTGGTGTCTGTTATTCACACATGTATTACGATTTCCGGATAACACAATTATAGCATGAATAAAGACAATTATCATGAACAAGGAAATATAATAATAATGCTTTTATTATTGCCTCTAGGGCATATTTCCAACAGTCTCCCACTTGCACTAGAGTCAATAATCTAGTTACATTGTGATGAATCGAACACCCATGGAATTCTGGTGTTGATCATGTTTTGCCCTAGGGAGAGGTTTAGTCAACGGATCTGCTACATTCAGGTCCGTATGTACTTTACAAATCTCTATGTCTCCATCTTGAACATTTTCACGAATGGAGTTGAAGCGACGCTTGATGTGCCTTGTCTTCTTGTGAAACCTGGGCTCCTTGGCAAGTGCAATAGCTCCAGTGTTGTCACAAAAGAGTTTGATTGGCCCCGACGCATTGGGTATGACTCCTAGGTCGGTGATGAACTCCTTCACCCATATTGCTTCATGTGCTGCCTCCGAGGCTGCCATGTACTCCGCTTCACATGTAGATCCCGCCACGACGCTCTGCTTGCAACTGCACCAGCTTACTGCCCCACCATTCAAAATATACACGTATCCGGTTTGTGACTTAGAGTCATCCAGATCTGTGTCGAAGCTAGCGTCGACGTAACCCTTTACGACGAGCTCTTCGTCACCTCCATAAACGAGAAACATTTCCTTAGTCCTTTTCAGGTACTTCAGGATATTCTTGACCGCTGTCCAGTGTTCCTTGCCGGGATTACTTTGGTACCTTCCTACCAAACTTACGGCAAGGTTTACATCAGGTCTGGTACACAGCATGGCATACATAATAGAACCTATGGCTGAGGCATAGGGGATGACACTCATCTCTTCTATATCTTCTGCCGTGGTCGGACATTGAGCTGAGCTCAATTTCATACCTTGTAACACAGGCAAGAACCCCTTCTTAGACTGATCCATATTGAACTTCTTCAATATCTTATCAAGGTATGTGCTTTGTGAAAGACCTATGAGGCGTCTTGATCTATCTCTATAGATCTTGATGCCTAATATATAAGCAGCTTCTCCAAGGTCCTTCATTGAAAAACTCTTATTCAAGTAGGCCTTGATGCTGTCCAAGAGTTCTATATCATTTCCCATCAAAAGTATGTCATCTACATATAATATGAGAAATGCTACAGAGCTCCCACTCACTTTCTTGTAAACGCAGGCTTCTCCATAAGTCTGCGTAAACCCAAACGCTTTGATCATCTCATCAAAGCGAATGTTCCAACTCCGAGATGCTTGCACCAGCCCATAAATCGAGCGTTGGAGCTTGCACACTTTGTCAGCATTCTTAGGATCGACAAAACCTTCCGGCTGCATCATATACAATTCTTCCTTAAGGAAACCATTAAGGAATGCCGTTTTGACGTCCATTTGCCATATCTCATAATCGTAAAATGCGGCAATTGCTAACATGATTCGGACGGACTTTAGCTTCGCTACCGGTGAGAAAGTCTCATCGTAGTCAACCCCTTGAACTTGTCGATAACCCTTAGCGACAAGCCGAGCTTTATAGATGGTCACATTACCATCCGCGTCTGTCTTCTTCTTAAAGATCCATTTATTTTCTATGGCTCGCCGTTCAACGGGCAAGTCAGTCAAAGTCCATACTTCGTTTTCATACATGGATCCTATCTCGGATTTCATGGCTTCTAGCCATTTGTCAGAATCCGGGCCCGCCATCGCTTCTTCATAGTTCGAAGGTTCACCGTTGTCTAACAACATGATTTCCAAGACAGGGTTGCCGTACCACTCTGGTGCGGAACGTGTCCTTGTGGACCTTCGAATTTCAGTAGGAGCTTGATCAGAAGTATCTTGATCATCATCATAACTTCCTCTCTAGTCGGTGCAGGCACCTCAGGAACATTTTCTTGAGTTGCGCCATTTTCCGGTTCAAGAGGTAATACTTCATCAAGTTCTACTTTCCTCCCACTTACTTCTTTCGAGAGAAACTCTTTCTCTAGAAAGAATCCATTCTTGGCAACAAAGATCTTGCCTTCGGATCTGAGGTAGAAGGTATACCCAACAGTTTCTTTAGGATATCTTATGAAGACGCATTTTTCCGACTTGGGTTCGAGCTTTTCAGGTTGAAGTTTCTTGACATAAGCATCGCATCCCCAAACTTTTAGAAACGACAGCTTAGGTTTCTTCCCAAACCATAATTCATACGGTGTCGTCTCAACGGATTTCGACGGAGCCCTATTTAAAGTGAATGCGGCAGTCTCTAAAGCATAGCCCCAAAAAGATAGCGGTAAATCGGTAAGAGACATCATAGATCGCACCATATCTAATAGAGTGCGATTACGACGTTCGGACACACCATTACGCTGAGGTGTTCCAGGCGGCGTGAGTTGTGAAACTATTCCACATTTTCTTAAGTGTGTGCCAAATTCGTGACTCAAGTATTCTCCTCCACGATCTGATCGTAGAAACTTGATTTTCCTGTCACGTTGATTCTCAACCTCACTCTGAAATTCCTTGAACTTTTCAAAGGTTTCAGACTTGTGTTTCATTAAGTAGATATACCCATATCTACTCAAGTCATCAGTGAGGGTGAGAACATAACGATAGCCACCGCGAGCCTCAACACTCATTGGACCGCACACATCAGTATGTATGATTTCCAATAAGTTGGTTGCTCGCTCCATTGTTCCTGAGAACGGAGTCTTGGTCATTTTACCCATGAGGCATGGTTCGCACGTGTCAAATGATTCATAATCAAGAGACTCTAAAAGTCCATCAGCATGGAGCTTCTTCATGCGTTTGACACCTATGTGACCAAGGCGGCAGTGCCACAAGTATGTGGGACTATCATTATCAACCTTACATCTTTTGGTACTCACACTATGAATATGTGTAGCATTACGCTCGAGATTCATTAAGAATAAACCATTCACCATAGGAGCATGACCATAAAACATATCTCTCATATAAATAGAACAACCATTATTCTCGGATTTAAATGATTAGCCATCTCGAATTAAACGAGATCCCGATACAATGTTCATGCTCAAAGCTGGCACTAAATAACAATTATTAAGGTTTAAAACTAATCCCGAAGGTAAATATAGAGGTAGCGTGCCGACGGCGATCACATTGACCTTGGAACCATTCCCGACGCGCATCGTCACCTCGTCCTTTGCCAGTCTCCGCTTATTCCGCAGCCCCTGCTTTGAGTTACAAATGTGAGCAACTGCACCGGTATCAAATACCCAGGAGCTACTACGGGTACTAGTAAGGTACACATCAATTACATGTATATCACATATACCTTTTGTTTTGCCGGCCTTCTTGTCCGCTAAGTATTTGGGGCAGTTTCGCTTCCAGTGACCACTTCCCTTGCAATAAAAGCACTCAGTCTCGGGCTTGGGTCCATTCTTTGGCTTCTTCCCAGCAGCTTGCTTGCCGGGCGCGGCAACTCCCTTGCCGTCCTTCTTGAAGTTCTTTTTACCCTTGCCCTTCTTGAACTTAGTGGTTTTATTGACCATCAACACTTGATGTTCCTTCTTGACTTCTACCTCTGCTGATTTCAGCATTGCAAATACCTCAGGAATGGTCTTTTCCATCCCCTGCATATTGAAGTTCATCACAAAGCTCTTGTAGCTTGGTGGAAGCGACTGGAGGATTCTGTCAATGACCGCATCATCCGGGAGATTAACTCCCAGCTGAGTCAAGCGGTTATGTAACCCAGACACAGTGAGTATGTGCTCACTGACAGAACTATTTTCCTCCATCTTACAGCTAAAGAATTTGTCGGAGACTTCATATCTCTCGACCCGGGCATGAGCTTGAAAAACCATTTTCAGCTCTTCGAACATCTCATATGCTCCATGTCTCTCAAAACGCTTTTGGAGCCCCGGCTCTAAGCTGTAAAGCATGCCGCACTGAACGAGGGAGTAGTCATCAGCACGTGTCTGCCAAGCGTTCATAACGTCTTGGTTCTGTGGGACAGGTGGTCACCTAGCGGTGCTTGTAGGACATAATCTTTCTTGGCAGCTATGAGGATGATCCTCAGGTTCCGGACCCAGTCCGTATAGTTGCTGCCATCGTCTTTCAGCTTGGTTTTCTCTAGGAACGCGTTGAAGTTGAGGACTACGTTGGCCATTTGATCTACAAGACATATTGTAAATATTTTAGACTAAGTTCATGATAATTAAGTTCATCTAATCAAATTATTCAATGAACTCCCACTTAGATAGACATCCCTCTTCTAGTCATCTAAGTATAACATGATCCGAGTCAACTAGGCCGTGTCCGATCATCACGTGAGACGGACTAGTCAACGTCGGTGAACATCTTCATGTTGATCGTATCTTCTATACGACTCATGCTCGACCTTTCGGTCTTCTGTGTTCCGAGGCCATGTCTGTACATGCTAGGCTCGTCAAGTCAACCTAAGTGTTTGCATGTGTAAATCTGTCTTACACCCGTTGTATGTGAACGTTTGGATCAAACACCCGATCATCACGTGGTGCATTGAAACAACGAACTGTCGCAACGGTGCACAGTTAGGGGGAACACTTCTTGAAATTATTATGAGGGATCATCTTATTTACTACCGTCGTTCTAAGTAAACAAGATGCAAAACATGATAAACATCACATGCAATCAAATAATAAACGTGACATGATATGGCCAATATCACATAGCTCCTTTGATCTCCATCTTGGGGCTCCATGATCATCTTGTCACCGGCTTGACACCATGATCTCCATCATCATGATCTCCATCATCGTGTCTCCATGAAGTTGCTCGCCAACTATTACTTCTACTACTATGGCTAACGCGTTTAGCAATAAAGTAAAGTAATTTACATGGCGTTTCTCAATGACACGCAGGTCATACAAAAATAAAGACAACTCCTATGGCTCCTGCCGGTTGTCATACTCATCGACATGCAAGTCGTGATTCCTATTACAATAGCATGAACAACTCATACATCACATATAGATCATTCATCATTCATCACAACTTTGGCCATATCATATCACAAAGCACTTGCTGCAAAAACAAGTTAGACGTCCTCTAATTGTTGTTGCAAGTTTTACGTGGCTGAATTAGGGTTCTAGCAAGAACGTTTTCTTACCTACGTGAAAGCCACAACGTGATTTGTCAACTTCTATTTACCCTTCATAAGGACCCTTTTCATCGAATCCGCTCCAACTAAAGTAGGAGAGACAGACACCCGCCAGCCACCTTATGCAACTAGTGCATGTTAGTCGGTGGAACCGGTCTCACGTAAGCATACGTGTAAGGTTGGTCCGGGCCGCTTCATCCCACAATACCGTTGAAGCAAGATAAGACTAGTAGCGGCAAGAAAGTTGACAACATCTACGCCCACAACAAATTGTGTTCTACTCGCGCAAGAAGAACTACGCATAGACCTAGCTCATGATGCCACTGTTGGGGAACGTTGCAGAAAACAAAAAATTTCCTACGGCTTCACCAAGATCCATCTATGAGTTCATCTAGCAACGAGTGATCGGATGCATCTACATACCTTTGTAGATCGCGAGCGGAAGCGTTCAAAGAACGGGGATGATGTAGTCGAACACGACGTGATCCAAATCACCGGAGATCCTAGCACCGAACGGACGGCACCTCCGCGTTCAACACACGTACGGTCAGCGTGACGTCTCCTTCTTCTTGATCCAGCAAGGGGAAAGGAGAAGTTGATGAAGACCAGCAGCACGACGGCGTGGTGGTGGATTCAGGGCGTCACAGTAGCAGGGCTTCGCCTATACTATGAGAGAGAGAGATGTAACAGGGGAGAGGGAGGCGCCAAAGGCTTAGGTGTGATGTCCTCCATCTCCCCCACTATATATAGGGGTGTCTAGGGGGGGAGCCGGCCCTAGGAGATCCAATCTCCTAGGGGGGCGGCGGCCAAGGGGTGGGGGGCTTGCCCCCAAGCAAGGGGGCGCCCCCTTTAGGGTTTCCCCAAACCCTAGGCGCATGGGCCCTTTTGGGGCTGGTGCCCTTGGCCCATATAGGCCAAGGCGCACCCCCTACAGCCCATGTGGCCCCCGGGGCAGGTGGCTCCACCCGGTGGACCCCCAGGACCCTTCCGGTGGTCCCGGTACAATACCGGTGACCCCGAAACTTGTCCCGATGGCCGAAATAGCACTTCCTATATATAATTCTTTACCTCCGGACCATTCCGGAACTCCTCGTGATGTCCGGGATCTCATCCGGGACTCCGAACAACATTCGAGTTACTGCATATACATATCTTCATAACCCTAGCGTCACCGAACCTTAAGTGTGTAGACCCTACGGGTTCGGGAGACAGGCAGACATGACCAAGACGACTCTCCGGTCAATAACCAACAGCGGGATCTGGATACCCATGTTGGCTCCCACATGCTCCACGATGATCTCATCGGATGAACCACGATGTCGAGGATTCAAGCAACCCCGTATGCAATTCCCTTTGTCAATCGATATGTTACTTGCCCGAGATTCGATCGTCGGTATCCCAATACCTCGTTCAATCTCGTTACCAGCAAGTCACTTTACTCGTACCGTAATGCATGATCCCGTGACCAGACACTTGGTTACTTTGAGCTCATTATGATGATGCATTACTGAGTGGGCCCAGTGATACCTGTCCGTCATACGGAGTGACAAATCCCAGTCTTGATCCGTGTCAACCCAACAGATACTTTCGGAGATACCCGTAGTCTACCTTTATGGTCACCCAGTTATGTTGTGACGTTTGGTATACCCAAAGCACTCCTACGGTATCCGGGAGTTACACGATCTCATGGTCTAAGGAAAAGATACTTGACATTGGAAAAACTCTAGCAAACGAACTATACGATCTTTATGCTATGTTTAGGATTGGGTCTTGTCCATCACATCATTCTCCTAATGATGTGATCTCGTTATCAATGACATCCAATGTCCATAGTCAGGAAACCACGACTATCTGTTGATCAATGAGCTAGTCAACTAGAGGCTTACTAGGGACATGTTGGTGTCTGTTATTCACACATGTATTACGATTTCCGGATAACACAATTATAGCATGAATAAAGACAATTATCATGAACAAGGAAATATAATAATAATGCTTTTATTATTGCCTCTAGGGCATATTTCCAACACCGGGCCGGTGGCGGCGTTGACGGCAGGTGACGGGGAACGGCGAGGACGCCCGCCGACAGGAGCCGTCTAGGCGACACGGGAAGCGAGAGCGGCCCGGCGCTCGGCGCGGGCCCGACGAGCGTCAGATATGGACGCGATGGTCGGAGGAGAACGGGGTGGTGGAAGACGAATTCCGGCGCACCCCTACCTGGCGCGCCAAATGTCAGATTTCGGGTTCCGGCAGACCCTTGAGGTTCGAACACTGGGGTGCGCGTGGAGATTTCGCCTTCTACCTACCTGCGCCCCCACCACCGCGCTAAGATCTAAGCTATGGAAAGAATAGCACAAGAGACACAGGGTTTATACTGGTTCGGGCCACCGTTGTGGTGTAATACCCTACTCCAGTGTGTGGTGTGGTGGATTGCCTCTCGGGCTGATGATGATGAGCAATACAAGGAAGAACAGCCTCGCGAGGGTCTGTTCTTGGCTGGGGGGATGAACTGCTAGGAGGAGTTCAGTCGCCCTTCTCTCTCTCTCTCTTCTTGATTCTCTCTCTGATTTCGATCCGATCTCCCATCTCCCCTCTACCCTGTGGGTGGCTAGTCCTATTTATAGGCAAAGGCCCTGGGCCTCTTCCCAAATATTGAGCGGGAAGGGCGCCAACAATTGGCCATTTTGAAGGGGAACATCTGGTACACTTATCCTGACTAAAGTTGGTCCTCGCCTGCCAAAGGCTCTGGTGGTGACGCTGGCTTGGGCTCCACAATGACTTCCTCCCTGCTGTTGGACTGGTCTTGGTCTCGTTGCACCGAAACGGGTGCCTTTGCTTGATGCTCTCGCCTGCGCTTGCTCCCTTTGCACCAAAGAGGAAAGGAGGACACTACGCGGCTGGCGCCCGCCTAGCGCCTTTGGTCGTCATGGCTTGCATCACGGGCACCTCATGAGGTACCCCGCCTTGATCTCTCCGCCTCCTCGCAAGCCAGCCTAATGAGGTCGTGCCTGAGGAAGCTCCGTGTCATCCGCCCCGCGAGGCTTGGCCCCTCGCGAGGGTCTTGGGTCTGTGTTGATGAAGATGGGCCGCGCCGGGCCCCCTTTTGAGCCATGCCGCGGGCCGTAGGCAGGCAAGTCTAGGGACCCCCATTCCCAGAACACCGACAATACCCTAGTTCGGCGATGAACTCGCTACGACGGCAATGGCGGGGATGATTCCCGTTGACGGCGGCGAAGACCAGCGACAGGAGGCGGCTGGCAACGAGGAGGACGATCCGGAGACCCTGGAGGTAGAGCAGGCTAAGCGCGGGTCGAGGAGGTTCGGAAAGTTTTCCAAAGTTTGACCCGTGGATATATATAGCTCGACCCTGTCGGTGTGACCGAGTGGAACAACTCGATGGCACCGAGATGCATAACTTCAAGCAGTTACTGCAACTCGGTGTGACTGAAAAGTTCAAATCGGTTGCACCGTGATTGAAAACCTAGATCGACTTAGTGATCTCGGTATGACCGAAATGGGTGAATCGGTCAGACCGAAAAGCACAAAGAAGTTTTGGAAGTTTAAGTCTATGACGAATCGGGGACTCCGAGTGCTCCTCACACAGAGTGGTTCGAATCTGACTTGATCAAATTTTGTGATGTAGCATGAATAGAGTTTGAGACGAGAAAAGCATAGATAGCTAGAGAAGGTTCTTAGGCATTCTTGTCCATCCACTTCGCCAAAAGAAAAGGAAACCAATCAATCAAAACAACAAGTGGATGTCCTTGAATGAGCAAATTATGCAACCAACATGCTCACACAATAAAATGACAAATGAAATATGTGGAAAAGCATGCACAAACAATTCTAGCATCTATCAAGCAATTGGCGATGACTAGGTCATCTATATATGATTACATTGACTTAGGAGTCAAATGAGAACATTTGATCATAGGTCATACTTATCGTTTAAGCACAAGTGGGGTTACCACTTTTACATAAAACGTTGGTGTGTTCACACCATTAGAGTTGCTTTAACTCAATTGTTAGAGTAAAGCTCCCCCTAGATGTGAGATACCCCCTAAGAGGGATGAACTAACCTTGGGTTTTGTTGATGATGACTTCATGTAGGTGTGGAAGATGTAGATGCTCTAAGTTGATGTAGATCATTCGGAGCTATCCTTTGGAGTGACTTGCACTTTCAATACCTACACGAGTTAGTCCCACAAGGAACAAACAAGGATATCCATAGACATAGAGTGATGCACACATAAGATGATGTCTATGAAAGCTTTAAGTTACCTTGTCCCTTGTCTTACCAACAAGAGGGTTTGTGACTCCTTGAACTAGTGCAAGATGTGGAAGTTGATTGCACTTGTTCTTGCCAAAATGATAAGAGTGAAGTATGTTGGCGGAGTCACCCTCAAGAACTCTCTAGTTCTTATTCTTCGGGATCCACACCATCTTGATGGGAATCCTCAGAGTTGTAGTTGTACTTGATGAAGTGGAACTTGATGTAGTCTTAGGAACCCACTTGACCAAGGCCTTAGGAGCTTCTTCAAATGCATCAATTTCCTCTTGAAGCTTGTCCTTGCCTTTTTGCTTGTGGTCTTGTGGTGGAAGATCATCTTGAGCTTGTGTCCCTTTGGAAGAAGTAGGATCATACTTCTCTTGTTGAGGAACAAACTTCTTCTTGGGGTATTGATCTTCTTCCCACTCAACTCCATTGGCATTGAACTTTCGTTCAAAACCAATACCTTGATTCTTCCGGTGCCTTCCTTGCTTGCGTACAATTTCCTCGAATTGCTTACTCCCGGCAAGGCTCTTGTAAACACCTTTCTCTATAATTCCCTTAAATAAGCTATTTTCTTGCTCAAGTGTAAGTTGGCTAAGAGAATCATTAGTGGAATCAAGAGAACTACTAGAAGCAACAACATTGGATTTAGCATGATTATTGTTACTACTAGAGGAAGAATCTTTCTTGTTCTTGTTACTATACTTGACTTGAGGCATGTAAGTGGATAAGAGTAAATGCTTGGCAATGTAAGAAGAACTTTTCTTGCGAAGATCATCATTGATTGCCTTTAAGAACTCATGCTCTTGCTCAAGGTTGAGCTTTTCATAATGTAATTTCTCATGTGTCCTTAAAAGTTCTCGATGATCTCCTAAGATAGTTTCATGAGCTAACTTAAAAGTGTTTAGTTCTTTAGTTAGAGACTCAATCTTCTCCTTATCATTGTCATTCGTTTCATCATAGTATTCATCACTATAGTTGTCAACAAGTAAATCATCATCACCTAACAAGTCATCTTCATCACTATTGAAATCAACATACTCGGGGTGTGATACCTTTGGACCTTTGGCCATGAAGCATCTTCCAATTCCTTCATTTGGTGAATCAAATATGTCATAGGAGTGGGTTGACACAAGTGCTAGACTAGCAACACCTTCATCTTGAGTATATTCGTAGTCGGAGTGATAGCTTCTCTCGGAGTCATTGTCGGAGTCGGAGCCGGATACCCATTCACCAACACGAGCTTGATGTCTTTGTTTTGTGTAGCTCCTTGATGACTTGTCCTTCCTTTCCAAATCCTTGCTTCTCCGAGAGGGTCTTCGTTCATATCGATCATCCCTACTCCTTCTCTCCCTTGATGGCGATTCTTCTCTTCTACTTCTTCTTTTGGGAGAATCTTCTCTTCTCCTGTGGGGTGCCGTACACTCATTGGAGTAGTGTCCGGGTCTTCCACAATTGTAGCAGTTTCGCTCTTGACTAGAAGATCTTTTGTCATTGTAGGACCTTGACTTGGAACTTCTCTCTTTGCTTCTATTCTTGTAGAACCTGTTGAAGTTCTTCACCATTAAGCTCAATTCTTCATTGAAGGTTTGTTTCTCACTTGATGATGTGGGGGCTTCACATGAGGCTTTGTAAGCATCACTTGACTTGTTATGGAGCTCCTCCTTATCCTTGAGTGACATCTCATGAGCAACAATTCTTCCAATGACTTCCGTTGGCTTGAGATCTTTGTAATTTGGCATAATTTGGAACAATGTGCATACGGTATCGTATTTTCCATCCAAGGCTCTTAGGATCTTCTTGATGATGAATTTGTCGGTCATCTCTTCACTTCCTAAGCCGGCAATCTCATTTGTGATAAGAGCAAGCCTAGAGTACATTTCAGCGACACCTTCACCATCCTTCATTTTGAACTTGTCAAGTTGACTTTGAAGCACATCCAACTTGGATGCCTTGATGGAGTCGGTACCTTCATGCATATCAATCAAAGTATCCCAAATTTCCTTTGCATTCTCAAGACGACTGATTTTGTTGAATTCTTTGGGGCACAATCCGTTGAAGAGGATATCACAATCTTGAGCATTGTATTGTAGCATCTTCAACTCATCTGCAGTAGCTTCACGATTCGGTTCTCTCCCATCAAAGAATTCACCTTGCAAGCCAACACACACAATAGCCCAAATGGCAGGGTTATGTCCAAGAATATGCATTTTCATCTTATGCTTCCAACTAGCAAAATTAGTACCATCAAAGTAAGGACCTCTACGGTGATAATTTCCCTCGCTAGACGCCATACTCTCCTAGGTTGTGAAACCAAGGCTATGACCACCAAAAGCTATGGAAATCAAAGCAAATGGAGACCAAAGCTCTGATACCACTTGTAGGATCGAAAGTATGTCTAGAGGGGGGTGCTTAGACTACTTGACCAAATAAAAATCTATCCTTTTCCCAATTTTAGTTCTTGGCAGATTTTAGCAACTTTGGACAAGTCAAGCAATCTTAACACAATTCAAGCAAGCATGCAAAGAGTCTATGAGCAGCGGAAAGTAAAGCATGCAACTTGCAAGAATGTAAAGGGAAGGGTTTGGAGAATTCAAACGCAATTGGAGACACAAATGTTTTTGTCGTGGTTCCGATAGGTGGTGCTATCATACATCCACGTTGATGGAGACTTCAACCCACGGAGGGTAACGGTTGCGCGAGTCCACGGAGGGCTCCACCCACGAAGGGTCCACGAAGAAGCAACCTTGTCTATCCCATCATGGCCATCGCCCACGAAGGACTTTCCTCACTAGCGGTAGATCTTCACGAAGCAGGCGATCTCCTTGCCCTTACAAACTCCTTGGTTCAACTCCACAATCTTGTCGTAGGCTCCCAAGTGACACCTAGCCAATCTAGGAGACACCACTCTCCAAGAAGTAACAAATGGTGTGTTGATGATGAACTCCTTTCTCTTGTGCTTCAAATGATAGCCTCCCCAACACTCAACTCTCTCTCACAGGATATGGATTTGGTGGAAAGAAGATTTGAGTGGAAAGCAACTTGGGGAAGGCTAGAGATCAAGATTCATATGGTGAGAATGGAATATCTTGGTCTCAACACATGAGTAGGTGGTTCTCTCTCAGAAAATATGTATTGGAAGTGTAGGTATGTTCTGATGGCTCTCTCCACAAATGAAGAGTGGGTGGAGGGGTATATATATCCTCCACACAAAAACTAACCGTTACACACAATTTACCAATCTCGGTGAGACCGAATTGAGAAACTCAGTCGGACCGATTTAGCAAACCTAGTGACCGTTAGGATTTTCGGTGGGACTGAGATGCAACTTGGTAGGACCGATATGGCAAGGGTTAGGGCATAACGTAATCTTGGTGTGACTGATTACAAAAACTCGGTGGGTCCGATTTTGGTAATAGGCTAACTAGAGAGTTGGTCAGGTAAACTCGGTGGGACCGATCGCTCATTTTGGTGGGACCGAAATGTTACAAAAGGGAAACAGAGAGTTTACATTGCAATCTCGATGGGACCGATCGCTCATCTCGGTAGGACTGAAACATTACGAAGGGAAACAGAGAGATTACAACCCCATCTTGGTGTGACCGAGATCCCTATCGGTGAGACCGATTTGCCTAGGGTTTGTGGCAGTGGCTATGACATCTGAACTCGGTGGCGCCGGATAAAAAGAATCGGTGGGGCCGAGTTTGACTTTTGGTTTAGGTCATATGTGGATGTGGGAAGGTAGTTGAGGGTTTTGGAGCATATCACTAAGCACTATGAAGCAAGAACCTCATTAAACAACACCTCATCCCTCCTTGATAGTATTGGCTTTTCCTATAGACTCGATGTGATCTTGGATCACTAAAATATAAAATGTAGAGTCTTGAGCTTTGAGCTTGAGCCAATCTTTTTGTCCTTAGTATTTTGACTGGTCCCCTTTCCTCATCCATGACATGCCATTCATTGAGCTTTTCCTGAAATATTAATCTTGGAATAGCATTAGCTCAATGAGCTATATGTTGTTAGGAATTACCAAAACCACCTAGGGATAGTTGTACTTTCACAAATCCTAATCTTGATCTATGCCAACTCAACAAACACTATCGGAGACACATGTAGAGCATATTTATAATCACCCAGTTATGTTGTGATGTTTGATAACACACTAAGTGTTCATCTGGTATTCGGGAGTTGCATAATCTCATAGTCATAGGAACATGTATAAGTCATGAAGAAAGCAATATCAATAAAATAAATGATCATAGTGCTAAGCCAACAGATGGTTCTAGTGCATCACATCATTCTCTAATGATGTGATCCCGTTCATCAAATGACAACACATGTCCATGGCTAGGAAACTTAACCATCCTTGATTAACAAGCTAGTCAAGTAAAGGCATACTAGGGACACTCTGTTTGTCTATGTATTCACACATGTACTAAGTTTCCGATTAATACAATTCTAGCATGAATGATAAACATTTATCATGATATAAGGAAATAAATAATAACTTTATTATTGCCTCTAGGGCATATTTCGTTCAGTCTCCCACTTGCACTAGAGTCAATAATCTAGTTCACATCGTCATGTGATTTAACACCAATAGTTTACATCTTTATGTGATTAGTTCATATTTCCATGTGACTAATACCCAAAGGGTTTACTAGAGTTAATAATCTAGTTCACATCGCTATGTGATTAACACCCAAAGAGTGATCATGTTTTGCTTGTGAGAGAAGTTTAGTCTACAGGTCTGCAACATTCATATCCGTATGTATTTTGCAAATTTCTATGTCTACAATACTCTGCATGGAGCTACTCTAGCTAATTGCTCCCACTTTCAATATGTATCTAGATCGAGACTTAGAGTCATCTAGATCGGTGTCAAAAGCTTGCATCAACGTAACTCTTTACGATGAACTCTTTTATCACCTCCATAATCGAGAAATATTTCCTTAGTCCTCCAAGGATATTTTTGACCGTTGTCCAGTGATCTACTCCTAGATCACTATTGTACTTGTCGTGGAATTGTCACGACAGATGTCCTAGTGTGAGGACTTAGTCGTGAGGCCAATGCATCTATGTGGTAGTTTGAGAGGGGTTGATCGGAATCGAGAGACGCAAAACCCAAGACAAGGATTTAGACAACTTTGGGCCCCGGGAAACATCATTCAGTAACAACCCTACATGTTGTTTGTGGCTAGGTCTCATTATGCTCATGAGGGAGTCGCCGTAAACCGGCTCACCTAGTTGTGTCTAGCCTTAAGATTATTTTCTCTCTCTCCCCTCTTGGGGAGTGATGTCTACTACACAACCTTATTCTTGTATACGTTGTTGGGCCTCCAAGTGCAGAGGTTTGTAGGACAGTAGCAAATTTCCCTCAAGTGGATGACCTAAGGTTTATCAATCCGTAGGAGGCATAGGATGAAGATGGTCTCTCTTAAGCAACCCTGCAACCAAATAACAAAGAGTCTCTTGTGTCCCCAACACACCCAATACAATGGTAAATTGTATAGGTGCACTAGTTCAGCGAAGAGATGGTGATACAAGTGCAATATGGATAGTAGATAATAGTTTTTGTAATCTAAAAATATAAAAACAGCAAGGTAACGAATGATAAAAGTGAGCGTAAACGGTATTGCAATGATAGTAAACAAGGCCTAGGGTTCATACTTTCGCTAGTGCAAGTTCCCTCAACAATAATATCATAACTGGATCACATAACTATCCCTCAACATGCAACAAAGAGTCACTCCAAAGTCACTAATAGAGGAGAACAAATGAAGAGATTATGGTAGGGTACGAGACCACCTCAAAGTTATTCTTTCCAATCATTCTGTTGGGCTATTCCTATAAGTGTCACAAACAGCCCTAGAGTTCGTACTAGAATAACACCTTAAGACACAAATCAACCAAAACCCTAATGTCGCCTAGATACTCCAATGTCACCTCAAGTATCCATGGGTATGATTATACGATATGCATCACACAATCTCAGATTCATCTATTCAACCAACACATAGAACCTCAAAGAGTGCCCCAAAGTTCCTACCGGAGAATCACGACGAAAATGTGTGCCAACCCCTATGCATAGGTTCATGGGCGGAACCCGCAAGTTGATCACCAAAACATACATCAAGTGAATCACGTGATATCCCATTGCCACCACAGATACACACGGAAAAACATACATCAAGTGTTCTCAAATCTTTAAAGACTCAATCCGATAAGATAACTTCAAAGGGGAAACTCAATCCATTACAAGAGACTAGAGGGGGGGGGAAGAAACATCATATGATCCAAATATAATAGCAAAGCTCGAGATACATCAAGATCGTATCACCTCAAGAACACAAGAGAGAGAGATCAAACACATAGCTACTGGTACATACCCTCAGCCCCCAGGGAGAACTACTCCCTCCTCGTCATGGAGAGCACTGGGATGATGAAGATGGCCACCGGAGAAGGATTGCCCCCTCTGGCAGGGTGCCAGAACGGGTCTAGATTGGTTTTCGGTGGCTATGGAGGCTTCTGGCGGCGGAACTCCTGATCTATTGTGCTCCTCGATAGTTTTAGGGTACGTGGGTATATATGGGTGAAAGAGATACGTCAGGGGAGCCACGAGGGGCCCATGAGGGTGGAAGGCGCGCCCTAGGGGGGTGGGCTCGCCCCCTACCTCATGGCTCCCTCGTTCCTTTCCTGACGTGCACTCCAAGTTTTCCCGGTAGCTTTCCTTCCAAAAATAACTTCTCCAGTTGGTTTCATTCCGTTTCGACTCCGTTTGATATTCCTTTTCTTCGAAACACTGAAATAGGCAAAAAAACAATTCTGGGCTGGGCCTCCGGTTAATAGGTTAGTCCCAAAAATAATATAAAAGTGGATAATAAAGCCCAATATTGTCCAAAATAGTAGATAATATAGCATGGAGCAATCAAAAATTATAGATACGTTGGAGACGTATCAAGCATCCCAAGCTTAATTCCTGCTTGTCCTCGAGTAGGTAAATGATAAAAACAGAATTTTTGATGCGGAGTGCTACTTGGCATGATTTCAATGTAATTCTTCTTAATTGTGGCATGAATATTCAGATCCATAAGATTCGAGACAAAAGTTCATATTGACATAAAAATAATAATACTTCAAGCATACTAACTAAGCAATTACGTCCTCTCAAAATAACATGGCCAAAGAAAGTTCATCCCTACAAAATCATATAGTTTAGTCATGCTCCATTTTCGTCACACAAGAATGCTCTCATCATGCACAACCCCGATGACAAGCCAAGCAATTGTTTCATACTTTAGTAATCTCAAACCTATAAACTTTCACGCAATATATGAGCGCGAGCCATAGACATAGCACTATGGGTGGAATAGAATATAATGAGGGCGTTATGTGGAGAAGACAAAAAGGAGAAAGTCTCACATCAACGAGGCTAATCAATGGGTTATGGAGATGCCCACCGATTGATGTTAATGCAAGGAGTAGGGATTGCCATGCAACAGATGGACTAGAGCTATAAATGTATGAAAGCTCAACAAAAGAAACTAAGTGGGTGTGCATCCAACTTGCTTGCTCACGAATACCTAGGGCAGTTGAGGAGTCCCATTGTTGGAATATACAAGCCAAGTTCTATAATGAAAATTCCCACTAGTATATGGAAGTGACAAAACAAAAGATTCTCTATCATGAAGATTATGGTGCTACTTTGAAGCACAAGTGTGGCAAAGGATAGTAGCATTGTCCCTTCTCTCTTTTTCTCTCATTTTTTTTATTTTTTTGGGCCTTCTCTTTTTTATGGCCTTTCTCTTTTTTGGGCCTTCTCTTTTTTATGGCCTTTCTCTTCCCTTTTTTTCTCTTTTTTTATTCCTCACTTGGGACATGCTCTAGAAAATGATGATCATCATACTTCTATTTATTTACAACTCAATGATTACAACTCGATACTAGAACAAAGTATGACTCTATATGAATGCCTCCGATGGTGTACCGGGATTGCGATGAATAAAGAGTGACATGTATGAAAAATTATGAACGGTGGCTTTGCCACAAATACGTTGTCAACTACATGATCATGCAAAGCAATATGACAATGATGATGCGTGTCATAATAAATGGAACGGTGGAAAGTTGCATGGCAATATATCTTGGAATGGCTATGGAAATGCCATAATAGGTAGGTATGGTGGCTGTTTTGAGGAAGATATAAGGAGGTTTATGTGTGAAAGAGTGTATCATATCACGGGGTTTGGATGCACCGGCAAAGTTTGCACCAACTCTCAATGTGAGAAAGGGCACGGTACCGAAGAGGCTAGCAATGATGTAAGGGTGAGAGTGCGTATAATCCATGGACTCAACATTAGTCATAAAGAACTCACATACTTATTGCAAAAATCTACAAGTCATCAAAAACCTCGGCACTACGAGCATGCTCCTAGGGGGATAGATTGGTAGGAAAAGACCATCGCTCGTCCCCGACCGCCACTCATAAGGAAGACAATCAAATAACACCTCATGTTTCAAATTTGTTACATAACGTTTACCATACGTGCATGCTACGGGACTTGCAAACTTCAACACAAGCATTTCTCAAATTCACAACTACTCAGCTATCATGACTTTGATATTATTACCTCCATATCTCAAAACAATCATCAAGCATCACTACAAAAAAATACACTTCCGTGATGATTCGTGTTTGTCATAGTAGGTCGCTTTTTTGTCATGCATGTACATCCATGACAAATTTATGACAGAATCAAGATAGGCATACCTGTGCTGTTGTAGAAGTGTTCCATGACATTACCAAAATTATCATCACGGAAGTGTCCAATTCCATAACGATAAATCGCGCGTCACAGAAGTGCTTTCGTCAAGGGTGACCGACACGTGGCATCCACCGTAACGGAACGCCGTTAAGCTATCGGGTCGGGTTTTGGATCCGATAACCCGTTAACAACCCCAACCAATGGGGATTTTCCACGTGTAAAATCATCATTGGCTAGAGGAAACACGTGTCGGCTCATCATCGAGACAGATGTCATCCACTCACTGGACAGAAGGCGCCTATGATACGTCGACACGTGGCACGGCCCAACAAGTTTAAATGGGCCGGCCCAACTAAAGGCCCACAAGATTTTGTGGACCATAATGGGCCGGCCCAACTAAAGGCCCATGAGATTTTGCGGACCATAATGGGCTGGCCCAGCTAAAGGCCCACAAGATTTTGCGGGCCATAATGGGCCAGCCCAGGTAAAGGCCCACAAGATTTTTGTGTGCCGTAATGGGCCGACCCAGGTAAAGGCCCACAAGATTCTTGCGGATCATAATGGGACAGCCCAGCTAAAGGCCCACGAGATTTTGCCGACATTAATGGGCCGACCCAGCTGTAGGCCCACAAGATTTTGAGGACCCTAGTAGGCCGACCCATTAACTGCCTGCCATGTTTTGGGCCAAATGCCGGCCCATATTTGATCCGGTCCATTATTGGCCTGCCATGCTTCGGGCCTAATAGTGGCCCATATGAGATCCGGCCCGTTAAAGGCCTACCACGTTCTAGGCCAAATTACGGCCCAGATCAGGTCCGACCCTTTAAGAGGCTTTGGGCTCAATTATGGCCCATATCAGATTCGGCCCGTCAACTGGACACTATGCTTTTGGGCCCACTTGCTAAAGGCCCACTTAGTAATTCGGCCTGATATTAGTTTTGCCATGTTAAGGGTCCGTTTAACATTTCGGCCCTATATTAATTTCAGCCAGTTAAAAGCCCGTCATATAGTTGGGCCTAACTATGGCCCGGTTTGCATACCGAGACAATTTTTTGGCCAGTTAAAAGCCCGTGATTTGATTCGCACAATCATGGGTCGGGGTTCATTTCGGGCTGCTGCCGGCCCGTGAGCTGTTCGGCACGTTTCAGGCCCAACCTACATCGTGATTGCATGACGGCCCGATTATGTACCGTAATTTTATGGTTTGGCCGGTTTACTGCGACGACAGGATATATATATATACAGTAAAATAACTACAGCATCGTGAATAAGAAAAAACCTAGACTATACAATAAATAAATTACATCATATTACATCCACTGGGCATCAAAGCTCGCCACTATGATAATAAAGCACAAGCAGACAACAGATTACATACACTGGGCATCAAAGATCGCCACCAGTGCAAATAAACACCCCGACAAAATAATATACAAAATCGATAGCACTTCAATAGAGTTCAGGAAAGGTTAGCCCTGCTGGGGAGCTGTAGCGCAAGCAGCTGAGCAAGACGATGAGACTGCGCTTGTTCAACACTTATATCTTCCTCACTCTGAAAGATAAACAAGCAGACAGATGACAGGTTTTGCACATAAAAGTATCAGTGCTGACAATTCATCACATTTCTTACCGACGAATAAAGTGACACACTTTAAATTTGCATTAACAGAATATGGTATTGTTCAGGTCAAGACATGGCAGGAAATGACATTGTGAAGGAGTTGGCAGCTTCACGACACCACTGGATTATAGATCAAGAACTCATAAGTATCAATCGTTAGTGTGCTGTCAATTTATACCATTTCAGATTGGCAAATAAAGAGATGGTTTAAATAATAGTAGAATGATATGACATTGTTCATAGTTAAGATATTGCAGAATATGACATTGTGCTGTAGTGGGTAGGTTCACCACACCACTGGATTACGGATGAAGAACAGAAGCATACATGCAGTGCAAAAGAAGATCACTTGCTCTATATAGTTTAATTTACATGGTATGAAGAAGGAACTTGGTTGTACAACTGAAAACTTAAATTGAGAAAGGACAAACTTTTGTTTATGAACTACATATAATAAACTTTAAACATGCAATTTGATGCAAACACCAAAAATAAACAGTTGTTGCAGTCATGCCTAACCAAATATATACATCAAAGTTTGAAGGCTTGAGATGGACAAACTTACATTATTGGTGAAGACAGGCTCTATAAAGGCCTTGTCCATGCTGATGGGGGGGGGGGGCAATTCAAGAAGTTTACCACAGAATCTTCTTCAAAAGCATTGCCTTTATTCTACATTTTGTTAAGAGTAAATATAGATGTGATAATATACGAAAAAATGGAGAATATTTAAGATAAGATGAAGAGTGATGCTACATAACCAAGTAGCTATAAATGTAAGTGCAGCGATACAGGCAAAAGGTACAGCCAAGAGCAATGCACAGCTAAACTTCTTCAGTACCAACCTTATGGTAAGAGTAAATATAGATCTGATGTGTAGAAAATGGAGGGAAAAGGAAAATAAGCTGCAGAGTGATGGTACATGAACAACTACCCGTCATTATAAGTACACTGATAAAGGACAGCATGTACTTACAAGAACAATGCAGAGCTAAAAAAACATTGGCATTGGATATATTCTACACTAATGTAACCATTCATACAGATCAGATAATTTGGAGCGAACAATTGATAAGCAAGCTATCATGCATACTGCTGTCACATAATGAACCAGGTATGTATGCAAGTACAGTAATATATGACAACAGGTACTAACAAGAGCAAAGCAGCGGGCAACATTTTTGCGATATCCTGTCATTCTTGTCAAACCAGAATTCTTCTTCGAGCAGATTTCCTGCAAAAATGATCCGTAAGGCACATGCGGAAAAATAGAAGTTCAAATTGTCATGTGATTTCATAGACAGTACCTCATCCTGGGAACGAGACTAGTGCATAACAAGGTTTTTCCATTCAATGTCTTCTAAATTTAGCACAGGAGACTTCACCGGAAATTCGTTTATAGACTTTCCATCAAAGTGTGATTTCCTCAGGTAACACCGATACTGCTGCAATGCTTCCTTGAAAAGCACAAGCAAGCTTTGCTTGTCATGACTATCCAGATTGACCCTCGCCTAGTTACAACAATGTAATGTAAATCATTGATGTGTTCAATCAGCAGAAAACAGGAAAATAATAACCATGAATAATAGCACTTACACGTAAGTTCGACAGGAAGATGTGAAAATGGTGTTTGTCTTCACAATAATCTTCCCATGATGGGAATATATGCACATAGTCCCTAACAACATTGAAAGCATTGTCTTTTAAACTAGGAATAAATGGAATGGGGTTCCAATCTGCAGGAATTGGCCGTCTCTGCAGTTGGGATAGGTCTTCGGCCGGTGGACTTGCTGTACTTTTTGCTGGAGTGGGATTTTTCTGTGGTACAGCTGGTGCTATGGAAAATGAAATTGGTATACCTTTTGCTGGAGTGCAGGTCCTGTATGGTGGGGCTAGTGGTGTGGCCGGTGAAGTATGGGTACAGTCTGCTGGAGTCGGTCCTATGTTTTGTGTCACTGGTTGTACAACCAATATAAGTGGGGTGCTGTCTGATTTCTCCGGCACCACCACGTTTTTCAAGGACTTTGCTGGTGCTCCTTAAGGTTCGGCAATCACCCTCTTCCTTTTTGATGTCTGATGCACAAGAACAACATTTGAGTGGAAAAACATGGTGCGATGACAAATGGAATATGTATTGATAATGGATGGGCATGGCATCTCGACATATATGATGAGTAAACTAAGCAGATGGCGGTGCAACAAAGTAGAAGAAATGCAAGACAACATATGCAAGATACGCACAATCAATAAAACCTTGCCAAATTAGAACAGGCACCTTGATGGGTGAATAGGACAGGCCATCTGCCTTTGACTCCTCGAGGTTAGAATAGTCATTAGGATGATATTCTGAACAAGAATCAACAGGTGGGGAGCGTACGAGTTTCATTGCTTCCAGAATGGCACTCAATGCCTTGCTGCCAATTTTGTAAGTCATTGCAGTGTTCCACAATATTCTTCTGATGCACGGATTCTGATATTCACTGTAGTTGCATATAATATCTGAGAACCATGAAAACATAAATAGTTGTGAGATTATCTTTGTAATGCAGATGATATTCTAATATAGGGGCGCCCGTGTAAACACTTGTGTGCTATCACTGGATTCTGATGAGAGAGCTCATGTGTGTTGTAATATGGTGCGTGCATTTATATAATCTGGCACAAGTACACAAAAAATAGGCTCTAGAAGTAAGGATAGCTGGCAGATGATAGGTTCATAATATACTGTATAGAGAGTTTATTGCCAAACCAAGATAACAAGAGCACACATCAACTAGGCAGATCATAGTGTACATAATAGGGGTACACCATAACCAGGATATATAAATCGGGAAAGTGGAACTGGCTGGGAATTACGGTGTTGTATTGCCGCTAGTAATTGAAAACATATCGATCACGTACAGGCCAGCTCTATCAGCTGTTGACTGCAGATGTCCCTGCTCCCCTTCCTGACAAGGAACATACTATGCTTCCCATACAGAACACCGCACGGGCCGCCGGTGGAACCACCGGCCCCACCGCCTGTGTTCCTCCGCCACCGCCACCCCCGCCCCACCCGTGTCGAGTTTTCTTCGTTCGACGAGGCCCCACCACTGCTCCCACAACCATCGTCCCCACCCGAGCCCCTTCGATCGCACCGGCGAACTCCGGCAAGCTCTGAAAAATCGACTGACCCAATTTTGAAATTTAGTCTACTGTGATTTAACTAGTGTGGAATATAAAAGGGGAAAACCATAAGCATTGCGAGTATGGTGTTGAGCGTGCCATGGCGTATCTGAAGGTGCAAACCGGACAAAGGCAACTTCGCAACCAAGACAAGAAATCAGAGTAAAGCATTGGCGATCTATTTTCTTGCTGCGATAAATAAGTTGAGCAGATACGAAAGAGTACCGCCTCTGGTGCGGCGCCGTGTACGCATTTGCTAAGAATTTGACGGTGCTGCGGTAGCGATGGCTGTCGGTAGCGTCGAAGCAGATGTAGGAGGGTAGACGGTGGCGGCGGGGCGCGGTGGACGAGACGGTCGTAGGAGCGGCGCCGACAAGGTGGACGACGGCGGGGATGAAGCGAGAGGACGGGATGCAAGGATCCCGGTCCGAAGCCGTGGATGAGAGAGGTCGATCTCTTGTAATGGACGACGGTGTCGGGGTATCAGCTCCGGCATGGTGGAGGAGGACGGCGGTGGATGGGGTGGCGGAGGAGGGTGGGGTGGAGAGGGTGTTTTGGCGCCCACGGAGTATGAATGGGGAAAAAGGAGGTAGAGAGGAAGGGGGAACCATGTACTCAGGGCACGCTTGTCTCAAATGTGAGGAAATTTACAAACTTAGCCCTCGTTTCAAATTTCTACTACATCACAGCAACACTAGTCGGTTGGGGATAGGACGGTAATCTCGCATACACCGAATATTTGCCGACGAGAGTTTGTTTTTGGTGCCCACCATGTATGAATATGAATCGGGGAGGGAGTCGATTTCGGCCAAGGACACACTGTGTTTTGGCGCCCACCATGTATGAATCCGGGTGAGAGGCGGTTATGTCACGTTTGGGTGAAATTACAAACCTACCCCTATCGAAACCTATAGAAATCTAGCATATAGGCTTTGCGTGGCAGGGATAGGCAGTAGTGATTTCCATCTCGCAGATTTTGGTTTCGGGCGGTTACTGCGACTTTCCCCCCTTCGTTCAAATTTTGCAGAGTGCACGTTTACCATGCCAACTCAATTCGAATCCCGTTTGTATTCTATTTTTTTCGGGCGGGATCCATTTTCAATTGGAATTACATTCTATATACATCATTTTTTTATATATACTTTCAAAAGCACAACACCATTTATACATAAATATGGTTTACAAATGGCATGATCTCAGATTCATAAGGTTGTATCCATCAATTTGGATTTTCAAATATTTGAAACCACTTTATGTTGAAATCCAATGTATGCATTCCTCGCTAACTGTCTCCAACTAGTGTGTGTTTCATGCGAGGTTTTTTTACTTCTCAAACATGTATAATGTGTTTCACACATGCAACATATAGTGTAATCCCGTTTAGACATTAATTGCATATAAACCATGCATTGTTTGTAATTGAAGAATCTATGGATCACCAATATTGATAAACTATATAACATTACACGTGTGCCCAAATTCAAATGAATATGCATGTTTGATACACCAATTTGCGTTATGATATTATCGATGTCGTGATATCCAGTTTAAATATTTGAATCCCCTTTAATCCAGATATTCGTCTCATATAGATATCACTCATGCTTATATAGGACTATCTCTCTGGACCTATACGCGTTCATTGTCTCTCAGGTATATCTCGTCCTACCTGTATGTCGACAATGATCTTTTATCTTTGTAACACACTGACGGTACTCTCTCCCTCAACCTTCATCACTCTATCTCTCTCTAAGTATATCTCGCTCCCTGCTATGTGTCTCTAACTATGATTCTCCATGTGGAACCTCTTTCTCTCTCACAAACACAAAACTTTGTCTCCCGGGGTCTCATTTCTCTCTACTATTCCCATGTGTGCCACTCGCACACCCCTCATACAGAGATTTCTTTCGCTCCTTGGATATGAGAACCTACGACTCTTCCTCTTCAATATCTCTTTCTCACACACAAACACAAACTCTGTCTCCCAGGGTCTCATATTTCTCCATTGTTCTCTTGTATGTCGCTCACACACACCCTCTCTCCCTAGAGATATCTTGCGTTCCCTCGTATGTCTCTCTAGCTATCACTCTCATTGTGAAATATCTTTCTCTCTCACAGACACAAAATTCCGTCTCTCTGGATCTCATTTCTCTCTGATATCTGTTTGTATGTGACTCACACGCATCCTCTCTCTATCTCTCTCACACCCACACACATAACCCAGCCTTCTGATCCACTCGACTCCTATCTCTAACGCACACTAGCTAGCATCTTTATCTTTCTATTTATCTGTTTCTCCATCAACCTTCTTTCTTGCCCTCACTCTTGATTCCTATCACGCGCACTACATATGTTTCTCTCTACATGCAGTCAAGTGCCCTCTCACACACATATATAACTTCACCCTTTGAACCACCCGACGGTCATCTCCAACACCCAAACTAGCGGATGTCCCTCTAGCTAGCATCTCCATCTCTATATATATCTGTAGTTTCTCCGTCAACATTTCTTTCTCGCACGGAGTCTTGCTTCCTATCACCCACACTATATATGTCTCTCCATACATATGCATTTATAGGTTGGTATCTTTTGCACAATCGTTGCGCCTCACTCCCTCTGCTCGCCATAGATGCATGCTCCAGCCCACGCCACTATCTCTTAAAGACAAAAACACATGCTCAATTGTCGGGAATTCTTCCATGCATTCTCACATGCATGCATATTGTCATACCGATCCGTCTCTCCCATGTCGTTGATCTTATGACTTATGTCTTCTTTCTTTTATCTCAATCATGCGTGCGCACACACACACATCCCACGTATACATGTATACCTCTCACACATGCACGTTCAAGGTCTCTATGTCTCCATACGTAGTTAATTACCCTCAATCTTAACGCCACATCGAATCGTTCTCCTCTTTTGTGCACATAACTTCCACCTGGATGGGTAAAACACACACTCACACTTAACAATATCCTTCTAGCTACCCCCCCATCTCTCACTCTTCCCCTATATCCCCGAAACCAATAAGACCATCCCTTAGTTTAATTCCCGCCTACATGCACCATCGATATATAGTAGTCTTCCTCGGTGTCTCTCGAACAAACACGTTCTCTCGAAGTCGACTCCTCTCACGCGCACACACCTTCTCTTCCCTCTCTACGGGCATTTTCTCTCTCGCACCCCATCATTGGTGGCCTCTGCCATACACATCACCTCTCTATGATGAATGCCATGCAGACTTAAATTACATCCGCCACAGAGGACCCCGCGACACACACACACACCCAACACACACACACTAAGACCCCATCTCTCTCTCTCTCACACACACACACAAACACACACACACGC